>NC_064874.1:76576056-76588556 GCF_943734745.1 Anopheles darlingi | reverse complement strand
GAGTCCGAGCCACCACCGTACTGGGAGCCACTCGGAATGTTTCCTCCCTGCGTGGGCTTGCCGGTCGCAGTATAACCGTCGGATCCACCATTACCACTGCCGCCTCCAAGACGTTCTTTTTTCTCCAGCAACGAAAAACCAACGTCAGCGTATCCAGCACTAGCGCCACCTTGCGACTCCATGGCCAACGGTCTCGACGAGGGACCTAGCGAAGAGTACAACGTTGCCTCTTCGATACGCGCCGGTGGCTGCAGTACGCTGTAGTCCTTCTTTTGGTTCAGCTGTTTCGCCCATTTTTCCATATCTTTAACAATCTTCTTTGCAACCTTAACCTTGTCCTGCGGAGGTGCTTGATGATCTTTAGTTTTCGACTTTTCGGCGGCTTTGTCCGTCCCATCGTTGACTGCCGATGCTAACGGTACGTGCGCGTGGGCAGAATCAGGTTCAAAAGCTGCCGGCAGTGTAGGTCCGATCAGAGTGCTCGCGGTGGTTTCATGTTGCGCACTTGCCATCTCCGTGCCGGTCGAAGGGGGAACGGCAACATAAGTTTGATTTTCCGAATCCCAGTACAAATAGGAACCGGTTTCACGATTGTAGTGATACTGCGAGTTGGCGTCATAATAGAGACCGGTGGTGGGGTCATAATAAAAGCCGGACGTTTCATCAAACTGATAGAGTGAGGTGTCGGGGACGGCTGGAAGGAATTGGAATTGAAATATGAATAATGCATCGCCGAAATGCCGGAGAGAAACCATCCACTGCGATACATACGATACTTTCGACCATCAAGTCCATTCGGTACCGGTAGCTGCGGTTGCGGTTGATTAGTAACTGTTGACGCGACAACCGGCGCGAACCTATCATCCTTAGCACCTCTGATGTTTGGGTTGCCACTAACGCCGCCTGCCTGTTTGCGTGCTATGGCCGATTGAGCGACCGCAGCACCATTGTTGGCCGTTTCACTCATCCGAGGCGCTATTCCGCTTCCGGCTCCAGCAAGAACAGCAGGTGGTACTGTAACAGTGGGAGCGGTGTGTGCTAACTTCGAGTTGTAATAGTCAGTGTAATATTGGAGATAGTGTGCATGTTCGGCCGTATTGGAGGCATACATCGAGGCACTATACTCGGCCAAACGTGGTACATCGGCCAGTGTATAGTTGCCCGGGAATTCTAGCTCTGTCGAGGCCGCCTGCGTACTCGCCAATCCTCCAGCGGTCGTATTCTGGTGTTGTGCTGCTGTGCCACCCTGGTGGTAACTGTTACGACCACCACCTCCACTGTTGCCAGAGCTACCTCCGGAATTTTTATTCGATCCATGTGAATTGCCGTAACGATCGAAGCTCGGTCCAGCTCCATCTCCTCGATGTCCACCGCCATGATGATGATGGTGGTGATGATGATAGCTTCCAGATTGCGAATGATCACCCGATTGTTGCCCCCGACCATCGCCGCCTCCATTGCGAAGATTACCTCCTCCTCCTTCAGCACGTTGATGATGGTGATGGTGAGGGTGGTTTGCCGGTTGATTTGGTTTCATTACATTGCGGTTTTCGGTATCCATGCAATACGAGACGATGACTTCACGATTGTCGATCACCAGCGGCGGTTCGAGCTCCTTAAGCGCATTGTGCGTGTTCATGGAGTCGACCAGGTTTTCGAAGTGTAAGTAACACATGCCGTGCGAGATCGAGGTCAGTGGATCGCGGCATATGACCACCTTCGAGATTTTTCCGACCAGCTCCGCAGACAACCGTTTCTGCATGACACCCAGCACACTTTCTTCGTTCGTCAGGACGTCCAGGTTGCGCAGCATGATCTTCTTGGTGAGAATGTTACTCATCTCGTCGCTCCCATCACCACCAATCTCGCTACCCTTGCGTGAGGCATGGCATTTGAAGCAATTTTCTCTCCGCTTGAAATTGAAAGCATAGCACTGGATGTGGGGGGGGGGGGGGCAAAAATGATCGATTGCGGAAATGTTAGTACCGACGTTGAGCATATATCGTCAATGAATAGTCTTACCTTAGAGCAGAACCAATCGGTGCTCATTTTCGACGGCATCGAAAAGGTGTATTGCATGACGGCATGGTACCCATTGAACACCAGTACACCCTATTCATGACAGACATCAGGAGAATTCCGGGAGAAACCGGGAAAAAGAAAGGAAAGAGAAGACGAAAGTATCCAGTTAGTATAATTCGTGTGTGTGTCATTCCTAGTAACCCGCGGTAGGCAGAACCCCGTTTATCACTCTGTCTGCAGACGATTGCGTTGTTGCGATAAAAGGGCGGCCGCCTTCGAGTCACTGCCACTCTCTTTCTGATGCGCTGTTGATGCTTGTCGAGCCTCTGCTTGGTTTTCGTGCTGTTCATACTCGTGTAACCATATGGCATCGTTCAGAAATTAACAAGCGAGTGGGAACATTACAAGAAAAATCATGAACTATTCAGTGGAATCGAAGAGTACATTCTGACCCAACATCGTTTAAGTTGTTCCTCTGTTAATCGATCGTTTTTGACCGGGATAATTTTTGTCAATCTGCTAATATCGCCTGAGGCATGGCGATTTGTTACCAAAGAATATTATTTTAACAAAACGGAAAAAGAAACAAAACCCAATATTGTGTCGTCGATCAGCAGTAAACCATTGAATTAGAACTTGCGATGTCACTTTGTGAGCATTTTTTCTGGATTTTCTTAGTTGGTTGGGTACCTGTTTGTTACATATCCACCGAGTTGCTTCCTCTTCTGTGCGAAACTCGACAAATGCGAACCCTCTGGATTCACCTAGAAATAAAAGACGGGTCGGGGATAGAGAAAGAGCAAAGACAAACACGATATCAATCATAAAAGATCAACCATCTGCGCCGCACAGGCCGGGGAGGACACTTTTTCATCACTCTGGTGTCATCGACGAAACACGACCGTTCGAGAGCATACGTGCGGGAAAATACTATGCTTTACATGGCGCTGGTCTGGATGTTGAAGTTTGCTGTTTTTCCTTATTGCCCTTACCGCGGCATCCCTACCCGATTGAAACATGCTTACATCTAATTTCAACACATCGGTTGTTACACCATAAGTTTACCTGTCTTTTTCCTGCGAATTAGCCTCACGGATAAAGCCTGCAGACCGCACTGGATGAGATCACTGACAATCTACGGAATGAAAAGGGTAATTTTAAGCTCTTCAGGCAACAACAAAACAGTGCCCGGTGTTAACGCTTAATTCTTACATCCGCTTCGGTAACTTGTGGTGCCAGTCCGCGAATAATGATGTTGTTATTGGGCGTCCGATCATACATGTACTCGTTTTCGCTATCAAAGTTATCGATGTCATCCATGGAGCTGGGCGAATAGCCACCCCGGCGGCCCTCCTTATCTCGGACTCTGCAGGTAAATCGACAATTAAATACTCTATCGTCGGAGAAGAGTCAACCGCTTTAGATTACCTTCGATCACGGTATCGCTCACGGGATCGACGCTCTCGGTCCCGGTCTCGGTCTCGTTCCCGGCTCCGCGGTCTGTAGCGCTCTCTGTGGACGAAAATGAAAAAGCATTGAAATATTTATGAAGCGTTCCACGAGGCTTGTTCATCCTCCCACAAACCTTTCCCATCCTCCGTCATCATACTCCTGGTCGTGCTCGTCTCGATATGGATCCCTCTCGTCACTGCGCTGCCGCGAAGTGTAGCGTTCTCGACTGTACGACCGAGATCGGCTACGGCTGTAGCGAGAGTTGTTCCGGAAACGGTCCCTACAAGGCAAAACATTGTACATTTAGTTGACGTTGGCGATGATTTGCATGGGTAGGCGCGTTCGATGTGAAGCACGCGGCCATCCGTCCGTTCATTCATTTCACTCGGCGACTCCTATCCCCCATCTCAACAGCGGTGGCCCCGACCAGCGGCTGGACGGTTCATCGTGCGTATGTGGGGAGCGGGTGGAGCTTTGTTATTTTCAAGCGCTTACTTCGATCTTCCTCGATTGCCCCGGTCACGCTCATCACGTCGGCTGCGATTTCTATAGTAGCCAGAAGTTTCACTGTCTGGACTCGGTGAGACTATAAACAATCACATTTCAAAGGAGATTATTTGTCGGTCGAATAAACACGTTTTGGGATTTGATAATGGTGAAAGTATTCACGGCACGACGGCCAATACGAGCGTTCCTCGCCATTCAAACTACAGATTACTGCCATCGGGCATGGGCTGTTGTACGAAGAGAACTTATTCCCTCGGCTTCTTACTGTGGTGCGCGCTCTGCGAAGCGTACGCGGAACCTGCGCCCGTGCCCGAGGGAACTTACTGAACCAAAAACTCTCGGTAATCGAATCAATCAAACTTCGGCCGGAAAGTTAAATTATACACAACGAAAATTTCCACTAACAGGCGTGCGGACTAAACGATTGCGATTTGCAAGTTCTCGTCGACGAGCTCAGCGAAACGAAAAGTGCAACAAAAGGGACTCGAGAATTTCCAAGATGGCAGGCAGACTTACAATCCATCATAGCTGCGTTCTTCTGTTGATCTCTTTGCATGTTGCTGGCGATTGGCAGTCTTCTAGGTTGGCACGAATAATCTTCGTTTCACTCCACTCAGGTTTGAGTTATATTTCTACATTTGCCATTAAAGCAGCGAATAAAAGAAAACCACGAAACACGCCGTAAAATCCAGAGTCTTTTTGTGATGCTGCGAATAGTAGAAAAAAAATGACAGAACGCGCCACCAAGGTGTTTAAATTGAGAGGTGGCATCATATACGCTTTGACTGGTTACCATACTGATTTTTTTTACAGTAGTGCCGGGCCATTTTTGTGGCACTTTTCGTGAATTTAATTTTCGTTTCTTTGTGACAGTGCCACTTTTCGTGAATTTTAACATTCGTAATACCACGGAAACGCGAAAAGAGCGTTCCCGAAGTAATCGTGAACAGAGGCACTAATTGTCAAATTGTGAAGTTTTTTCTAAAATCCGATCGGGGTGTTCTGCAAGAAGCCACCTCTCCATTTAAATACCTTGGTTTTATACGAACCCTCTATTTAAAGCACCTTGGCAGCGATTACTTGAAAAGTTCTTTTTCTCCATCGCTCTTTCGAAACCGGTCGTGGTTTGTTCTGGTGCAGTGATTCAAACGAATCATTACAAGTTTCAACACGTTTCCCGAACCAAATCACACGGTAAGTGTAGCGATAATTTTTGTATTTGATCTTTGTAGTGTAGTGTCAAAGAATTTTGTGAAATTATTGCGAATTTGAACATGCTGTTTCTATTAAAGAAAGTGTAAGCGAGTGTGAAATTGCCGAAAATATCGAGAAATGCATAGACGCCTAACTATTTGGTAGACGTTTAAATGTGCTTTTAATAAGAATACGTGAACCATCATAAGGTTTATCGATCATTGCCCCATGCACGAACAAAAAACCCCTAGTCGATGGAATTCTAAAGAAACCGTACACTCGAAATTGGCCGGAAAATGGCGGCAAAAGGTTTTGCCGGCTCGCTCTGTCAAGCGCGTGTATGACGCTGCCGGCTACCATCTCTGTCGTCTTCTCGCACCGTGATACGTAAACAACAGCCTGCTGTGGCGGCGGTGGTGGTTTCTTTTGTTCGCTGCAAGCATGGTTCGATCGGATTTGCGCCGATCATTGCACTTTTTCTGCGCTCTTCGCTCGGAGTAGAGGTACGGTTAGTTATTTGAAACTCTCGTCCACAGTGTTGGTGGTTTTTGGAAGGCAGAATCTGCAGACCGTGCAGGATTTATCTGCTTTGTCGTGCTCGCTGTATCGCGAAGGTTAGAAAATCACTACCGGCTAACGTAATAGCTGCATTTATCTGTTTATATTAAAGTTAGTAAAGTAGCGTTTTGTCGCGCGCGAGAGCCAAAATGCCTTTCGTGCCCGTTCCGTGCCCGTTCGCATCCATATCGTTGTCGGTCATCCGCGAACAAAAGAGGCGCGTGCCTTTGGATCGTTTGGTTTGTGGGTGGAGAGGGCGAGAAGCGAGCAAATTCGTCGAAAGCAGACACCCGGCGAGTGAATGCTGAAGCCGGCCAACCGAACACGCGGTTTCTTGAACTGCGCTATCCTACCGATGGGTGTGGGGGAGGGGTGGCGCGAGTGCACAGTGATGGCTTTCTTTTCAGCCAATTAGTTTTTATAATATTTTAACCACCATTTTTCTCTTCCCTCATCTTTGAACGGTGACGACGGTGTGTATGTGATGCAGGAGTAGGCTAGCGTGGAGAACTAGATTTGTGCCTACTACAACTGTTTCAGCTTACAGTTATTCGCAAAATCAAAATGAGTGACGGCGAATGGGAGGAAGATGTAAGTAACCTTTTCTTTGAAAAAGATATCTTTGAACGGATTTTTTTTTATTAAACGCTGTATTTTTTTCTTTTTATTGCATCTATGAATATGTAGGAGACGCAGGTGGGGCGTGCTTTTGGTGATGATGAACAATTTAATGATTCGGAAGTTACCAACGGTAAGCAGCGGGAATCATCAGTATCCCTTTTTATTGGTTACCTTTTTGAGAAGATTTTGATCAACCTTACCAATTCATTCCATCATGTTTTCTTCTAGGCAACGGTTACAGTGCCCATAATCAGAATGGGTTCGGTGGTCGTCGTGGAGATGGCGGCGGACGAGGCGACCGTGATCGTGCTGATCGTGGTGGTGGCGGCTTCCGTGGAGGAAGAAATGGTGACGGAGGCTACACCGGCAATGACCCCAGTATGGATGAGGTAAAAACGGACAAACCTCGCGAAATTTACATCCCACCACCACCAACTGAGGATGAAAACGAGATCTTTGGATCAGGAATATCTTCAGGTATAAATTTCGAGAACTTAAATGAAATCGAGGTGAAGATTTCGGGGGAAAACCCACCAGCCCACATAGAATCGTTCGCCCAGTCCGGCCTGAACGAAGTGCTGTTGAATAATGTGCGCCGATCGGGATACAATAAGCCGACCCCGATTCAAAGACACGCAATACCAATCGTCCTGAAAGGGCGGGACATGATGGGCTGTGCCCAGACCGGATCGGGGAAAACAGCGGCCTTCATGTTGCCCATGATCGACTGGATCCTTGGCCAACAGGATTTGCAACTCCACCATCGTCAGCCGTACGTTCTGGTAGTAGCACCGACGCGCGAGCTCGTCATTCAAATCCATGACGAGGCGCGCAAATTTTCGCACGGCACTGGACTCAAGGTGGTCTGCATTTATGGCGGTGCGGCATCGACTCATCAGTTGCAGATGCTACGGGGCGGTTGCCAGATAATGGTGGCGACACCGGGGCGATTGCTGGACTTCATGGATCGCGGTGTGGTGTCATTCGAGAAAGTGAAATATGTGGTACTCGACGAAGCCGACCGCATGCTAGACATGGGTTTTCTGCCCGCGATTGAGAAGGTGATGGGAAACGCGACGATGCCATCCAAAGACCAGCGCCAAACTCTGATGTTTTCGGCCACATTCGCTCCCGATATTCAGCAGTTGGCGGGCGTGTTCCTGAATAACTACATCTATGTTGCCGTAGGCATCGTCGGAGGGGCCTGTGGTGATGTAGAACAAGTAGTTTATGAGGTAGAGAAGTTCAAAAAACGGAAAAAACTGGAGGAACTTCTCGGTGAAGGGAACGCTCGAGGAACGCTGGTGTTCGTCGAAACAAAAAGGAGCGCAGATTATCTGGCTTCCTTAATGTCGGAAACTAAGTTTCCGACTACATCGATCCACGGCGATCGCCTGCAGCGGGAGCGTGAAATGGCACTGAAAGATTTCAAAGAAGGCAGAATGGACGTTTTGATTGCGACGTCGGTAGCGGCTCGTGGATTGGATATTAAGAACGTATCGCACGTCGTTAACTATGATTTGCCAAAGAACATAGACGACTACGTTCATCGAATTGGCCGTACAGGCCGTGTTGGCAATAAGGGACGAGCGACAAGTTTTTATGATCCTGCTGCGGACTACGCCATAGCAGGGGATTTGGTTAAGATTCTGCAGCAGGCGAACCAAACGGTGCCAGACTTTTTGAAGCATCTGGCTGACGGAGGTGGCGGAGGTGGAGCGTTTAATGGTTCGACCTTTGGTGGTCGGGATATTCGCGATACTGACGGGTCTCGTATCGATGCTCAACCGGCGCAGCAGGAACCCGAGGAGTTATGGTAAACAATAAGTAGTACCGTGGGCTACTACATGGTTCTTGTAGAGAACATTCCTTGAATACTTTTCATTTCTATTTCTTGATCTTTCAAAGAACAAAACCGAATGTTGTGTTGAATTTCAAATTGAATTTGATTAAATATTACTATGTAATAAAATTGAATTAAATATGTTATAACTTCAATTAACTGTTTATCTGCTGGTAGTGATTTATTTTGCATGGAAAGAAATATTGCCGTATTTTAGAGCAGCTGTTGGCGGTTTTTTGTTTATCTATTGTGTACAGATTGAGTCTGCTTGGGAATGGGCGCCCGATAGTGATTGCTTCAGAAGTGTTCGTGCATCAGTCAGGCAATCATTTAATGCAGATCGCAAGATTGAGGAAAGCTGCCCGGTTGTGCTGACACCGTCGATCGCAATAAGAGCGCTGAGCATGGCCTCGAGCTTCGTTCGGATAGTAGCCGCTTCCGTGAAGATGTTCAATCCACGAAGCGCCGTCAACAAGCTTGCTTTAGTGTATTCTTGCCGTTCGACATTCGAGGTGGAAGGATACAAGCTGGCAAACATTTCGTCGTCGATCATAGTGACGCAATTGCTGAACGAAATACCTGCGAGCGCCATGAGGGAATCGGTGGCGCTAGACACGAATCCGGCACAATTGGTATCAGCGGCCTGCTCCAATGTATTACGGATGTTCGATTCGTCGTCGATTGTCTGCAGTACGTATGGTTCCTGGCTCAGAATGAGCTCCGACTGCAAGGCCACGAACAGTTCACTTCCTCCTGCAATTAGCTTCCTTTGCACCTTTCCGCCAGCCTTCTTCAGTGGTTGAAATGCTTGCATCGTATCCTGTCGTTCCTTTGCGGCGCCATCTATCCCCAGAAAGCAGTATGCGCACAACACTGATAAAGCGATTACTAAGCACCTCATTTTATAAGCGAGCTCTATGTTGGACGGTTAGCTTGGAACTGTTGTTGATTTCGTGGCTGCACTGGCAGTTATGTTTTTATAGTCGAGACATGGCTAGAAAATAGCTAGGCAGCTCAGATGATGTCGGTGATTGATATTGTAGTGCTTTGTTGATCTATCAGTATCCGGGATCATAAAACACCGCTCGATTATCAATTAGGAGGCATGAAGATAATGTCTCGTATCAGTCTAGGAACCGAATGTGTAGCACATAATTCACAGGAAATTGTTGATTTGTGACTAGCAAAATGATGATTTATTTACTGACTTTAAAGTATGCCAGGCGTAAGGCTTCTTACGGAACCGGATCTTGTACTACCTTCTCCAGTCCATAAAACGTGAGTGGTAAAGTAAAAAGGAAATGGTCTATTTTAGACCGATTAGTGCTATTTAGGTTGGTATTCAATGGAATGTAATCTGTATGACCAACATGGCTTTTATATGACAATTTTGATAAGTCTCGTTATCACTGGTAGTAGTCTGGGTCCGCCGGCAACGGTATAAAACATGGAAGCATTCGTTCAGTAGATCAGAACACATCGCAGTGTGGTGGAAACAACTCAACGAGAAGTCCAAAAAATCAGTTTCGACTAAACCTTCCTACCAAAACTGTTCATCATGAAGACGTTCCTAACAATCGTCATGTTCTGCCTGGGAGTTGCAAGCGTAAGTTAGATTAATTGATCGTTAATGATCCTTTGGCATCGAGCTTCAATTATTTTTGTATCCTGACAGAACTGTGAAGCTGGCCGCCCAGTGTCGTATCAAGTAGTGCAAAAATTAAAGGAGGTAGAGCCAATCTACAAGCAGCTACAGGATAGCGTGGTGAATGCAGTTGCATCAGCTAAGCTCAACACTGCAGCTCAGACTGATGCATTCTACCGAGCCGTGATTGCGAACAAAGAGACGTCCTTGTCGAATTCTGTGCAAATGGAGGATCAGTTCATCTTTCAACTAGACAATCAGGCTCCATCGGTCGACGCCAGCTGCATCGGTTTCCTTCGGACACTGGTTGATAATAACATGAATGTGGCTGGTGTTGGCTTTACGCAATGCGTTAAGACAGTCGAGAAGAGCCTGAAAGCGGAACTAGATAAGATCTACGAGCTACTGCTTGTTGACGAGTCAGATGTTTTCGGCCTTAGTCTACTGGATGTGTTCGATGGCGAGAATATGATTGCTGATCCAGCCAAGATCGTTGCTAAATTGCAAGCGAAGGAGCAGGACATCTCTCGTATCTCACTGTCTTTTGTAAGTGAGATCAATTCTGCTGTTGACGCGTTTGCATCGCGTTTGAACGACATGACCGGAAGCTACAAGTCTTGTTTGCTGATGAATGAGTCCATCTTGAAGGCAACTTACGACAATTCCAAGACCCAGCTGACTGGAATTTGTCTTGGTTCAATTGTCTAAGGAGATTCGATTGTTTAATCGTATTCGTTATGTTGGACACCAGCTGTATTAAATTCATGAAATAAAGAAAATGGCAATTAAAAGAAGATATCCTTATTAATTCTTTCGCATTTAAATATTGGCAAAGAGATGCACTTTATCCCGCTCAAAAATCGGTTCACTAAACTACCAAATTTGGTATTCCGAAATTGCCAAGGAGTAATAAACAACATTTCTCGATTTTGCCGCAGTAGGTCCTGTTTGGGCGCATACTAGACAGAAGAACGGCGAAATCAAAGGAAAACAGATTGTGTTTGCGATATTCGTTAGATCAGTCCTGATTTGGATTTAGTCTCTTGCAATAACTTACTATACTTCCGCTTTCCAATAGCAACATGTTAAGCAATACGTTATCTAGAGCACATCGTTTCCGATTTAAACCGGTAACAGCGGCAATAAATTGAAATCTTTAAATTAGGCTCATCATCCGTTTGATTGGCAATCTTAGAGATTACTACGTCACCTTATCTAAATTATGTGAGCAAGCGCTAAAACAGCAACTACGATGGATCCGGTTCCGGTCTATAGGTGGACTTGATTTGCGGAGCAGCCTTTTCGGAATGGTTATAGAACCTCTACTGGTCTACTGGTTCCCTGTAATTTGCAATCCTTCAATAATGCTTGATTGATGCAAGTATGCTCACGATAAGCTTTTATTGATACATTTGCCGATTTACAAAGTGCTTATGTCCTCGATTGATTAAATCTTGTTCAACAGAGTATCTCAGCTCGAGACAGATAGATGAATAGATGAATAGATGAATTTTCTCTTTACTCTATACAATTTAATAGCTTTTATGAGTTTTTACACTTTCAGGTCTAGATTTTTAACACATTTGGGTAAAAGATTTCTACAGTTTTGCTATTTTCCTATATTGCCTTCTAAGTAAAGTCATCTAAAGTTATTATAAATCAAAAGAAAACCTAGTTAGATAGCATAGTTAGATCAAAAGAAAACCTAGTTCCGATAGCAACGGTTTGGCCAATGCGTTATCTATCGTACCCGGATTTAAGCCGTTATCAGCGGGCAATAAATTGAAATCTTTCAATTCGGATCATCATCAATTCGGATTGATTGACCATCACAGGAAGTCTCTAGTCACTTTATCGGTTGTATATCAACACATCATACGGCGACGCAACTTAGCCATCGGCTAATCGCGGTTCTTATTATGACTAAGCTACGTTTTGTGAATGAATTGCTCCATACCGGAAGGTCAGAACGATAACCCTTCCGACATATCAACCGAATGCTATAAAACTTATCTATCTGGAGTGCGCTATTCGGAGAATGAAGGTAACACGGATCCCGGATCTTAGCCAACAAAACAACGGCAATCTAAGTAAGATGCCAAGTTGCGTATGATTCCGTTTTTTCTTACATTTTGTCGATTTTTATCTACCATTAATGTTTACAGATTACAATTTCCTTAGGCATGTGTTTGTAGATTAAGGAGAGAGAGATGATTGCCCTTAACCATTCACCAGATTGCAATACCCTTGAAGTTCAATTTGTCAAATGTTTTTTTTTTCCTAACTTGTAGCCAAAAGTATCTTTTGCTACACATGTCTTCAATTATTCGTAGAGATCCTGCTATCGTTGACCATTCGACACAAACATATGATAGTATTAGACCAGTTTCATTATCACGCTAGATCCGGTTCATTTGTCTGTAGGTTGAACCAATTAGCAGGGCAGCCATTTAAAAAAGGTTATAGAACCGTCTACTGGCTCCCTATAATTTACAATCCTTCAATAATATTTGATTGACGTCGCTATGTGCACGATAAGCTCTTATTGGTACATTTGTCGTATTGCAAAGAAGGATCTCTATATTGCTGATAGCCGGCGTGTACTGTAGTTGGTCTATCGTGGGCAGTTAGACTAAACGAAAGCAACGAAGGCGAATA
>NC_064874.1:76563556-76571056 GCF_943734745.1 Anopheles darlingi | reverse complement strand
CACGTCATGTGTTGAGCAACATGGTTTGGCATGAGTGTCACAAGACAATAATAACCGTTTGTTTCACTTTATGTAGACCTGTTTTTCATAAAAAGTCAGAAATACGTTCGATGGCAACAGAAGGAGAGCAAAGTGAAAACCACTTAGACTGATGTTGGGCTGGGTGGAGAAGCTCGAGAGAGGAAGAAAGCTCCAACCAAAGGGGTTGGCTGCAACGGCGCAACTGTGTTCTCATGCAACTGTGCCGTGGGAACTAGTGCCGAAAGCGGTTTGATAAATCGTTCTCCCAGGACTCGTTAATCGATTGGTTATCGAATGAGCAGAAACGGGCATGTGCGCGTCTCCCGATGGGAAGGACCATTTCTCTGCCTTACTGCCACCGCTGTTCCTGGGTGGAAACGCCTTTGCTTCGCCAGCGCTGTCAATATATCATGTGATATCGTTTTATGGCGCTGGGACCACGCACACACACACACACACATAAACATATAGGCGCATCTCGCTCCAAATTGCTCAATCTGATAAACAAAGTCATTTTACGACAACTCGTTCCGACCGTGTCCAATAAATTATTGTTACGATGCAGCGTATAAAGCGGCGCTGGGTACTTCTCGCCACTCGCCTCAAGAAGGCCGATTGGCTTCCGTTCCGTTCTGTTTAGCCTTCTTTTAAGGACTTTTTTTGTTGTTGTTGGGGAAATTGAAAATGAACTCGTGGTGGTTATTGTTTTTTTTTTTCATGGGTAGGAAACAATAGTTTGTTGGGTGCGAACGCAAACTCCTGTTAAAAGTGTGAAAGGCGTACTAGCTTGCATTTTCTCGAACCTTCGGTTCCAACGCGGGTTTCTTTAAAGCACACTAGAGGTATTTAAGGACTTATGGCAATCCTAAGCCTTCACCCACCCGTTACGCAACCATCGTAACCAGACACTCCTCCCGGGTACAACATTCCGTCCCGAATCCCAACCGAAATTGGCTACTAAGTGCCTGAAGGCTGTAAAGATTTTCCACGTAATTGGTTATAAGACATCCCGACCCGGGGCCAAAGGTGGCGCTGAAACGAGAGCGAGAGAAAATGCGGCAGAAAAGCGAGGAAAGGAACTATGGGCGCAGAGAAATGACTGGCTGGAAATAGCTTCCGGGCTATGCGCTGCAGCACGACAGGACTGTCAAAAACACGAATTGCGACGCATGGCACTTCCTTCTGTTTTCTGCACGTGAGCTGAATAATTCGAATTTCAGGAATACGATAGATAAGGAAAGAAATAAAAATATCTGAGTGAAAACTGCAGGAAAGAGCCGAAGCGCGGGCAGAGGGCGAAAACATCTGGTAGGTTTGTGCAGAGTAGTGAAGCAAATGATCAGTTTACGGAACCATCGTTTCTGTTCTTTATTGCGAGGAAATCCCAAATATCTCTTCCGAAAAGGTTGAATACCGACCTAGTACAACAATCATAATGTTATTTACCCTTCTTCGACTAGTTTGGAATAGTCAAGCATCGTAGACGACAGTCGTTGAATCGTTTAGATCAAAGGAAACCCTAAACGATGATTGTCCTTCAACCTGATCGCTCTAGTGAAAGTGACAACTGTTCAACAATTTACTGATAGACGAAGAGTGGCTTCTATTGTGTTGCATGTGCCCGGTGCAGCTATGGCACAGGTGCATAGCTTGTTTTTCCTCTCGCACGCGCACCACAATCCGTCTTCATCGTTCCTGACGACCATTAGTGTTGGCGCCGTTTCCATCGTTTCAACTTCTTCTCGCATCGTGTGAGACATACAAATGAAAAACTTCGATTAGTTTTGCCACTGAGCGTGTGTGTGTATGGGTGTGCGTTGTGGGGCCACACTTTCGATAACGGAATCGTATCCGTTTCCGTATGGGATAAGTTTTGCCCACCGCCAAGGGCCATCTCACGGTGCAACACTCGGGGAAACTGCCGGCGCTGCCAACACGCTGCTAATTGATCCTGAAGATGGTAACGGTGCCCTTCCTCGGGGCGCGTTGTGTTGCAGGAAAATGGTTCGCGCCATTGGGAAAAGTTGTAATTGTTTCGCCGGATATAATTTCGAGAAGCGAGAAAATTTGCCGCCGGCAGGCAAGGCTAGGACTGAGCGGCCTGATTAAAATATCAACTTTCATTCCGCGATACCGCCCTCCCAGTTTCTCCCTTTTCGTCATGTCTCATAGTGGTTGATTATCTCAATTATTATAAGTACTCCCGATAGCATACTGATGGTGAGCTTGTAAAAAGTTCGGTATCCAAATCTGTGGCACTAGTTTCGTTGCACTCGTTGGGAGTTTTAATTAATTTCCCTGATACATCGCGTGCATACCCACCGGAGCAGCTTTTTTGTGGGAGAGGAAAAATCTGGCACCATGTGTTTCGAGCCCTACTCGAGCGAGATCGCTAACTCGGCCTTGAGCACGATATGTTAATTAGAGTTCTACCTTGTCCTTGGCACAGTGTGACGAGAAAGGATTTTAAAGCCGGCATGGGATGTTGGGACCGCTTTGGAGGAATTAGAAGCAATACGTCGCGTGTGGTAATGGAAGATTGTGGAGCTTTTTTCAATCATTTTCCATTTAACACAAGCCAACCGTCTCCGTTGGTTGGCTGGTTTGCGATATGTTGATCCTGTACCGAGCTGTACGTCTCTTCGTTTCACGTTTGTTGTCATTGATCAAACGCAAGTTATGGTATACCAGGATGCTCACCTACGATCCTTCCCAAGCATGGAACCAAGGCTGTCTTACTAGCGGCCCTTGTAAATCGCCGAGATGTTACCCTGCCATTAGAAGGAGCTTTCCGCTGTGACAGCTTATCTCTGCTACCGGTCGCATCCGGACAGCGTGTGCGAATGTGTACCTTGTGCACGGTACAGCTGGTTGGGAAAAAAGGTAAAAGGTAACGCTTCGAGCCGGCAAAGGAAACCGGGCCCTTTCCTATTTCAAAATGGTTCGCTTCCGCCGAGGTTGCAAGATAAGGTACGGCTGCCACAGCGCAGGATTTGGGACACAGACGGCAACGGGTACCTAACCGGGCCCGATAACCGGGTCAAAGCGAGATGACGTAAAACACGATACTTTCCGATTCGCAGACCCTTGTAGCTTTAAGGCTTTGGGCCGGGAGTAGAGCACCAACCGAATGCGGGATTTATAATGTTTGTCCAGCGGTAAAGCCCTGGCTAGCCTTGGCGAGTGTGGGAGCGTATGCGGTGCTGCCTTCGCCAGATTACGATCCCTTCGTTCGGGGTGAGGCTTTGGGTTGCGCAAAATAATTGAATATTATGTTGGCAGACAAACAGCATCCGAATTTTATTCGAGGGACATCTCCGAGAACATCGCGCCACCAAACGGATTGGGCCGCGCTTTCGATAAGGTTACGCAGGAGCAGAAGGTGGACCGGATGATGGTGGAATTAATTAATATCCCTCCGGTAGCCTGGACTTGTCACGCGGTTTCCAGGTTTGCTTTTCGTTGAATAGGAATTTTAAACATTTCTCCAAAGTTTTACCATTCCTCCACGTTGCGCAGGATAAACAAACAATCAATAAATGGTACGCAGAATTCAACATCGTAAAAAACCGGCCATCACCTTAGTTCTATGTTCAATCAGTTTAGTGACAAACCACTCCAGACACCCGGCCACAATCTGTTGTCAAGCTGGAACACCAGACGGCGTTGGCTCTACCGGTAGTATCTTTCGGACGACTCCGCCTTACCGCAATTGAAATTTGCTACTTTGCGCCCTAGCAGCAGTAGCAGCAGCAGCAGCATCACACTACACTAGTCCTGCTTCGCGTGGTTCGCGTGTCACTAATTGAATTTGAAATCTCGACGCAAAGGCCCTGAGAGATAATTAAATTAGAGTTTGCGATGTTCATTCGAATTCGGCTGTGGGCGGCGTGGTACGTCCTCGTTGTCTTTTCGCGCGGCCCGTGTGCGCGGGGCTACCCTTCCAAAACCATAATTATGTTTTCATTAGGAAGCTAATCATTTTCTAGGCAACCAGACAAAAGCATGCTGAACGATAGTTAAAAGTTCGCTCGGCGGGCATGAAGCGCCGGTGCTCACAGTGATTACGATAAGTGAAACAAGAGTGAGTTGCAGACAAGTTGGCCCGGAATTGCTGCTGTAATGTTGCGAATGTAATCCTTTTCTTCCTGGGGCTGGGTTGGTGAGCTGCAATCGACACTGGAAGGTAGATCCGCGGTGCCTGCTTGTAAATCTTTCGTGTAAGGATACCAGTTCTGCGAATCAATCAACCTGGATAAAGTACCCACTTAGTCGTTACCAGCTCCTGCAGCGGCAGTACATCTGGAGGCGAGAAGTGTTTAACAAAAAACAACAAAAAAAGGGGGAACACAAAAACCACATAAAAGTAGCGGGCTTGCTCAAACTCGCTCAAACTCAAGATAAGCTAACGTGTCTTGGAACATGGCCACAATGAGCTAAAGTTTGTTTTGCACAAAAAACTGACACAAAAAGCTGCTTTACTTCGGCTTTACTGGCCGTTTGCGCCATGTTTGCCCTGCCGCGCAGTCTACCGAAAGGGCTAAGGCGAGTGAAGTAAAGGCAGAGGAAATGTAATATTTGATTTTCATTCTTAATTTGTTTTGATTCATTAAAGCGAAACATTACGTACTGTTACGTGGTAGCGTGTGATGTCCCGGCACACGAAAAAGGTAAAACTTTTCGTCAGCACCCTCAGGAGATACACGGCCAAGCAAACACGGGGTTTTGTTGGCATTTTCTCGCAAATGATTTGCTCCGGATGGTGGTATATTTGCCGCCATAGCCGCGGAAAAAAACGGGTTAGCGCTACAGCCATCCGGCGATTCATTTGCACAACCGACATCTGTTTGCCAGCTCTGGGGCCCGTGTGCCGGGGGAAAAAAGCAAAGAAAACCCTCTAAGAGAAACATGGCAGCGCACCGGCAGCGTTCTTTGTGGTACTTCTGTAGCGCCAAGTATGCTGCTTCTGCAACAAGGTGTCCTTGTTCATTTCGGTAGCACATGTGAACTAGCATGATGTAACGCCGTATGTGTGGCGTGATTCGGTCCGATTAATGCTGGAATACGTTCGCTTCTGCTGTGGAAATAGCATGATATGGAACATCTCCGTGAACTGCCAGTATCCAGAGCCGTGGGAAGCGTATATGAGCTAGACAAGTACAACCCGTAACCATCGAAACTAGCTGGGAGGATGTCATGGTCTATTGCGAAGGCCGGGGACGTTTACTCATTGTTCTATACTATTCGCTCGGAGCGGCAGGGAACGGGTTTGGTTGCCGTCCCCCATCTGAAGGCCTTCCCGTGAAGTCTTCTAATTGAATGAGGCTGACAGAATTCGTGGACAACTTTGTGGACAGCGCGATGCTGTGACATTTTCATGATTTTAAATTTAATTGAGTTAGTTACACGCTTCAAACCAAAGCCACAGCATTCTCCCGGAAAGCAATTACGCAGAATAGCGGGTGATGTGAGCGTGAATGTCAGGGCAGGTTCCACTGGTGGGCGTGTGAAATGTGTTGTTTGATGAGCTGTTACATGCACGCGATCGATAGGGTATTGAGGCTTCCGGTTAATAGTTGACTGAGTAGAATAGACATGTCTCAAAAAGCTTGACTACTCCTTAATTATAAAAAGTGATGCAAATTTAATTTATCCCTCGTTTAATTTTTGCTGGATTTCATATAGTTTCAAAAGCATATTATGATAATTCAAACAATATATTTATCTAGCCCAAGCGATATGGATTTTCATGTTTTATTTATTGATTGACGTGTTTTCAATTTTCAACCAGTTAGCACCATCGAGCATTGAGCGCTTTCACGCCAGTTCTGTCGTTCTACTTCTGCCAGCATTGTCGATAGCAAGAGCAAAACATTATAATTTATTCATGATGATTCGCGTTGTAAGTGCTTGGGTCTTTACAGCAAATTCCGAAAGGATTTAATCTGTACCTTTTCGTCTACCTCGTTATGGAAACGGGTTTCATTAAAAAATTTAAAGCCCCACCAAAGTGCTGTTCATTTTTCAGTCGTCGCAAGAAGCGATTTCTTGGGTCGTGCAAATTTATGTTGGTTGTGGTTGGTTTTTCTGAAAGTATATCATTTGACATTTTATAAACTCTTTTCTGTAAGAATGCTTTCCGATGCACGATAAAGTAATAGCTAGTATCAAAGAAAGCATAAGTAACCGTTACGATCGACTTCGGCTAGTGGGAGTTTCAATAAAGTCAGCGAAATGCTGGCACCATAAAACGGATGTAGCGTAGGATAAAATATGTATCTGCCCCGAATGGATCGCTGTTCGATTCGATGTGTATCGTTCGCAACACCTGTACCACCTCGTTGGTTCGTCAATATTGTTCGAATAATTTAGTCAATTTACATACACCCATGTCCCTGTTTTGCCCAGTGCGGAGAAGCAGCACTGTTTGCTATGCTTTGCTGGGGAACGAATCCTGTGTACCCGCATTCGGTCGCTTGCTTAAACGATGGTGGGTTCAATACGTTTGAAAACATTTTTATTGAAATAAATTCAAACGGATTGCCATATTTTGTTGCAAATTTTTAGATATTCGCAGCCTGTGATGAGTAAAGTCGAAGGAATGTTACTCAAAGCTATGCGGTGCTCCAATTTTACCATGGGATTTTAACATTTCTCAGATTACTGTTCAGAAAGAGCGAAGACTGCATAAATTGGCCTTTAACATTCGTCGAACCCATTCACGTGAAACCATCCAATCATGCGAACGGAATAACTTTGCATTCCGTCTCTCTCCACTACAGTATGTTTGTTCTCCACTTTAAGCATGCTCCACTGCCAAATAAAGCGAGTGAAGATAGACCTTCTGAAATCGATAATGTGGAAATGTTATTGTTGTTTAGCATTACTCAGTCAAAATTAAAAATCATAAATAGATATAAGTTGTACAATTTTGAAGAAATTTGCATTTAAAGTCATGAAAACCTGCTTGTTATCCCTTAAATTCCAATTCAATTACACTATAAGCTGAATGTATTGTTTTTTTGATACATATTTTTAACATGAATAAGCTTTTTATCGTCGTATCACACATAACCCTAGCAGAAACCAGATGAAAAATGCAATCAAATCAGAAACGGCTTTTAGTCGTTTTATGTGACGTTGGAAAAGGTACTTGGAATAGATTGAAATTTGAAGCAGAAATAAAAGGTCGTTTTAATCTTCACTGTCACCCTTTCCGGAACAGTAATTTGTCAAAGTTTGCTGCTTTGTCGGATTTACTGGATTCCAAAATTGATAAGGGTTAGATCAAAGGAATAGAGAAAAGGAAGGTGGAAAAAGTAAAGCTTGTGTTACCCTCATCGCGCGTAGCAACAGTGTAACCCCCGTTTTTTTTAACAGTAAATTTTATTGCAAATAAGTTATTTGTAGCTTCTAGCTTATCTTACAAAATGTTCAGATACTAGAATTAAATTGGTTTTGCGGAATAACAGTTAATGC
>NC_064874.1:76551056-76558556 GCF_943734745.1 Anopheles darlingi | reverse complement strand
TATTTGTAATAAAAGTGTAGTTGGTATATTCATCAGTAGTATGAGTCTTCTGTTTTAAGACATGGTTTTTTTTATTTCTATAATTAACCTAATATTGTCCGTGCCAAAGTTTTATAATTATGTGACATCGCTAATTGGCTCCGGTAGTGCATCTCTTTACGTTTCGTCCATCATCCCGTGTCCCTATGCCTATACTGGAGATCATTTTTCCTAGTGGCAATGGACTTCAAGATGGTGGCAACGGATGCTGCCAGGACCTTGACAGGACTGCCAGTGTCGCTGAGTGACAAATCTATTCGCCCTAATTGGTGTGAGCTAAAAGTTTTGAGAGGCCGAAGGGAAAACAGAAAACAGCTGGTGAAGCTATTTCTTCGAGCTTAAAGCGTTGGCCAGCGTTGAATGTAGCAAAGTTTCGCCATCAGCAAACTAGAGCAATAGATTATTAACGGTGCTTCGTGAAAATAGAAACTTCTAATTGCTCGAACCTGTCACTCGTAGGTGAGAGTAATCAAAGGGAATATTACGCATTATGTGATCAAACGGCTTTTAGCGAAAATTACGGTTCAGTGCTAGGTGTTTAGATCTAATACTCCATGGAAAAACACCAGTGATAGATAAGTTATACACTTGTTGCGGAGTACCAAAAACATGATCCAAACTTTTCGGCTATTTATAAACATCACAAGCATTTGTTTCGCAAATTGAAATCAAAGTTTCCTTGTTCTTCCAAGCATTTTTTGTTGAATCCCAGGTGGTTGGTGTAACTTACGACAGTTGTCTAACGCTAAAGGGATTCGCTACGTTGTATCTTCGATACGCAAACCCCTGATCTATTCTGCTTGTTATTACATTGAACCAACCGCATCGATACCCCCAAAAATGGTCTGACAAGGGTACCATTAGTTTGTGTTTTATTGCCTTTAAGGACCGGTGCCAGATGGTCAGCGCATCTCTTATTTCAATTTCGTATGTTCCCTACATAGCCCACGGTGGATGTCTTGCTACTGTATTGGAATGTAAATGTGGGAGAACTCAGTCGTATGTCTTTTTCTTGAAAAAGGTTGATCGCATATCCCTGGCTGAGGTACAAACGAAGCAAAATTTTAATTGCCATTTTCTGTTTTAACATGCTAACATAAATATGATTCCGTTTGAAGGAATCGAATTTATGTTTCATTTTATACATTTTCTGCTATTTCATTTGACCAATATTTGTCTGTATCTAACAGTTAACGAAACTCGGGGCATCTTAATATTTGGATCGAAAAAGAGCAAGAATCGTAAATTCATTTTTAACACTTCGTTCATGTCTGCTGTAACGCTATATGCATTATTTCAAACAAAGCATCAACTATTTCCTGGGTTTTCAAATTTGTCTCGCGTGCTCACGCATTTGCATTCGGTTCCGTGTTACTTGTAACTCAGCTTTTTAAAAAGTCTGTTTTCAACAGCCACAACCACAACTTTGTGCAATATCTTTGGAAGGAATTCAGAAACGATCGACTTTTCGACGGCTTTTCGCTTCAGTGCTACCTTGGCGGAACTTTCATCGTGTTGAACCGGCTGCTGCATGACGCATACATTTTTGTTTCTGACACGTTTCGTCAAGAAACAAAGTTTAGCCTCGCCGAAAGTTATACCGTGGAAGTGTTGTTTCTTTTGTGATTGTTTCGCGAAGTTTTTTTCTTTCTGTTTACGGTATACTAATTAGTGAATCATTCTCTTTCTCATGGCTGCCAGTCCTACAAGACGTAACTCATATTCTAGATGCACGTAAGTATTTTATTTGATCGAATCACTGAACATGAACATGAACGTTAGAACCATGACAACATCCGGAAACGTTAAAAACATTTCGATACGGCGAAAGGGGGGCACATTTTATATCGTCACATTTTACATGCAAATTCCAATGTGTTTTACCCTCGACGATACACATGCCCTTTTGATGGTTTTATCCATATCCGGAGTGATTTACATTTGCAATTACGTTTCAAGGATCTACGAAATACTATAATTTCAGAGTTACTACAGTCAAACAAATGAAAATAATTGTAAAATTCCACAGTAGATGACTCCGAACATGGTGTTTTGCGAACTTGCCTGATTAGCATACTGCCTTTCACTCTTTTCCTTTCATCTCGTCTAAATAATTTTACCGCATCAATCGGCACGGCATATAAAAAGACTTCAGAACGGACGGCGGTCAGCTTTTGACTGTAATTACATTTCATCATGAACCGGCTATTGATAATCTGACCGTAAGCTAATATTCCTCGCTCAACTGCCGCGGGGCCACCACGAGTGTCCACTTTGGATGGGTTGCTCGTTCAGCAGATATTAGATTCGATCCCCAACCGACACTTTTTGTTGTTGTTTTGTGCGACAGAGTGGGGCCAAGGGCTCGCAATATCTTTGGCCGAAGCAAATCCGTCCCTTTCTCCTTCACTGCATCATACACGCGAGGAGGCCAAAAAGGCGCGAGTTAATAATGGAAAGAGCCCTAGTGAAAAGCTTTTCACGGTATTTCCTATAGCTGGGTGATTTTTGCTTCGGTTTTAGCTTCAGTTCGTCATAACATCACCCTCAACAGCGCGACCTCGCTCTTCGTAATCGAACGGTTCGATTAATGCTTTAATGGCGTTTTAATATTGCTTTTATTGGAGCAAGGAAAATGATTAATTTTTCCCCACGTTCCGCTAAGAGCCAATCATGCTTTGGGCATCCCACTTGGCATTTCATTTTTTGTTTCGACATCGTCAGCAGCTTCGGAAGGTGTATCCCGAAGGGTTTTTTTTTTGCAATAAAAGGTTGAAATGACATCAAAAGGTTCTGCTTTGAAAATTTTCATATTTTCTCCTACCCCAAGGCTTATGCTGTATCCGGTTGGGAAGTGAGCTATCTGGTGGCGAGGTAAACGGGACACTTTTCTTTCGAGATTCTGTTTTTATTTGCTTATCTTTCAATCAACACATTTCCAGTCTGTCAGACAGGCAATATTCATAAGAAGTATAAGATATTTGTATGCTGGAGCTGGTTTCTGTCGGAGCAATCGTAGATAATTTAAATACATTACCTGATTAAACCAAGGCTTTCAATCAGCAGACGTACCACACCTACGGCTGTTGTGTGTCTGTTTGAATTTTGCTCCCACACCATCCGAGATGAGCATGATACGATAGTTTCCATTTCGTCACATCTGGTATAAACTTTTCTCGTTATTACATTTGACCATGCATGCAATCCTCTTTCCGCTTTACAAGTTAAATTAGTCCACTCAACGAACGCTACTTCCCTGGACCTGGAGTCAGTGTTTGCTGAAGCTGGAGTGAAAGTTTACTCAACTACTCAGCTATGATTAATATACTTCACAGTCACTGAGAAATATTATTGGCATTAACCTCAATCATACTCATAGAAAGATTATCTACTGTTTTCCTGTTCCATAAGAAGTGGTACACATACACAATATTGCGATCAATAAATTGAACATATATTCTTATCGTCACTAGCATATTATGTTATATACTATATAAAAAAATATAGCATAGAGCGAATGTTAAACTATTTGAATAAAGTGAAAAATTAGAATAAATGCTCTTACTATTGAATCCAACGTTTACCACGTTGTAAAATATTATTTGTTCCATGGTTTCACCTTCGAGCCAAGCCTTTATACCTGTCATGGTGTAGAAATTAGTATTCAGGTACCGACTGTTGACTCTGAAGTATCGATGTTTCTAGTAGAATCTCTGCAAACATTTATTTTATAAAAGAAACTATATTGGACCAGGGACCTTAGGTTCCCAAAATAAACCTCGAGCAAACAACGGGAAAGCGACAGCCTGCCCACATGATGCTTAGAAATTTAATCACAATTAACTCATTTTATGAATTGCTATTGCAATTTACTTATGTTCTTTATTTATTGTTTATAATCGGACGCTCCAGTTAATTCACCATCTATACCACCAGCTCTCTGACTTTGGAAAAAGCAGAGATGAGAGCAGCTATCTGAGGTTTCTCCACACATCCATCCGCCAATCGTTCCTCGATTGAAGCCAACGTTATGAGCAACTGTGATGAAACCCGAGGTGGAATTTCCAGTCGATTGATGACCAAATGAATTTCTGTGAGGATGTCCTCGAGCGCCAGACCTTTCTGAGTTTTAAGTTGTTGAATTTCTGAAGTTAAAGACAAGATGTTTACATTTCTTTCGAATTAAGAAGCATCACGTCGGGCATAACTTACTCTCGTAGCACGTTTTAAAAGATTCTTCGTTCAACAGCCAGAATATGATGTCGTTGATATCCTCTTTCAGTGGGTGTCCGACGCAATTGTAAACGTTAATCTCCGTTACGCTTTTATATGCCATCCATGTACTTTGCAGAACGTTCAACACCTTTCGCATATCCCCACCGGCAAGCGTAATGAGAGCCTTTTTGCCATCCTCAGTCGCCTCAATGCTGCAAACGAACAACCATGTTAGTTTCTTGACAATTAATTAGAACCGAACCACGGACCACCCTTACCCTTCAGCCTCGATCACATGCTCTAGACGGGGAAGTATTTGCTCTACTCCTAGCGGTGCAAACCGGAAACGTGTGCAACGCGACTGAATAGCTGGAATGATTTTGCTCAGATAGTTACAAATGATGCAAAAGCGCACGTTCTCGGTGTACTTCTCAATGATGCGCCTGAGTGCGTTCTGAGCATCATTTGTCATCGCGTCGGCCTCATCGAGAATAATCAGTTTGTAGCCACCTTTGAAGATGGTTCGCGTGGAAGCGAAATCAAGAATTTGGCCACGAACGATGTTAATACCACGATCGTCTGAAGCGTTCAGCTCGAGCACCATCGACCCGAACGATTGTGGTTTGTATAGTTGCCGGGCGCACGCCAGAATGGTACTTGTTTTTCCGGTTCCTGGCGGTCCGTAGAACAGCAAATGCGGCAATTGCTCTTCCTTGATGAACTTGTTGACTGTGGGCAGGGAATGAAAGGGATGAAGACGGAAGGACGAGGACCAGCATCGGCGGTTTTACTTACTGGTACTGATGATTTCTTCGTGTGAAATAAGATCATCCAGAGTGGCGGGCCTGTATTTCTCCACCCAAGGTAAGTTGGACGAAACGCTTGTTTCCATGATGGATATAATTTAGTTCAGCAAATTATTCAATTCTTCACACTTTAATAAGAACAAATCACCAAAAAATGAGCGTTTCACGCATGCTGCACTTGTTTGTTTGGGTCGAAACTCGCGGCAAAATCGCTGTCATTGGGGTGTCATGAAAGTAGCAGTGTTGCCAGAACAGTCATTTTTGTCGGCTAATTTTTTATTTTTGGTTATTAAACTAGCGACGTTACAAAAAATATAAAAACTACGTGTTTTCCAGTAAGGAACCTAATTGATGCTCAATCTGAACAAAAACATGTTACAGCGCGAATAATCAATTCACAGTTCTAGCGAATTAATTATTGATGTTCCTTCTTCCTGCAAATCATTAACGCTTGTGTGCAGCGACCAGACAACAGCAATTATCCTGCTATTCAATCCTGGAGGCGCTGAGTATCGTGCGAACTATTTAATTGGATTAATTCAGCGGTAATAAAAGTCCAAACATAATTGTCTCAAACAAACATTGTCAATTCGTATCATTTTTGCTGATTTAGTCAACTGTTTAACTGATTGTAGCTATCGACTGATTTAAAGTCGATTAAGTAGGTTTTATTCTCCTGTAAAATCACCGTACCAAAGACAACCTTAATGTTGTAACGGCGGGAAGAAGCAAGCATTACCGTAAAGCAGCCAATTTTGAAACACACCTTTTTATGCAATGCGATGGCCGCAGCTCGCTCGTTTATGCTAGAATTATTTATTCAGTTTCGAGAAGCGTACAAAACCCCGATTCAAAGGTACCTGGAAAGCATAAATATAAGGCAAGAAATATAATTGAAAGGACCAGGGTATCCGGACAGTAACAAACATTGTCTGCTAAGTGAAGGCAACCTACATTATGGTCGGCTCTTAGCTTGGGAGCTTGTAAACTGCACTTACCACTATGCGGTTTATGTTATTCGAAAGGTGGTTGGAACTGCTCTTGAAACCCTTTTCGCTTCTTTATGACTGAATATCAAACTAGGAGCTGAAAGTATGAATTGGGAAAGATTTTTGACTTCTTTTAGTTAAATTTTACTCGGAAACCAGTTCTCTTAGTAACATTCAATACGAAACAACTGCTAGCCATTTCTGATTCCAATGAAGAGAAGACTACCAGTCAGTCAATTTTTAAATAGTCTTCCCTGCGTTTCTTTTTGTAAGGAAAGCATTTCATACTCCTGGTCCAGAAGGAGATGATAATTCATTTGCTGTCTACTGGTTAACCATCAAATGTAACACCTGCTGCTACCTGAAGTAAACTGAAACCCTAATCTGCACCTGCTACAATCATAAATCAGCAAGATCATAAATCTGTACCAGCCGATCAGCTGGACTAGGGCGAAAGTGATTGAACGCTAACCAATCAACTGGAAACGGATTTCGATAGAATAATGGAAACCCCACCGACAGCCTAAGACATAGAATCAGGTAAAATGTACCAATAATATAAGCAATGTTCTACTCTAGCCTGGAACGTGTTTTGTATATGATATTAGGCCTATTTGTATGCAAACGGATATGAATATTCAAAACGTGAGCACTGAACCTCGACCGATGGTATGCATCATAAAAAACCACATCATTTACTCTGCGTGCCTAACCATATGATTTCATTGCTCCACTAGCACACCTTAGCCAATAAAAACAGATGCCTTCATCACGACACAAGTCTCGTTTCCCAATCAAACCCGAACAATCCAAATACTCTCGTTAGCTACAGTCGCCATATGAGCACAGACTGTTGCTGATACTGACCAAAAGTAGAACATTCGCGTTTTTTTTCTTGCAAAAATAGCATGACATGAGCTGGTACGATGATGCAAATACTCGGTAATCAACTCTCATACCGCCTATCAATTTGAGATGATTATTCAACAAACCATGGGCTCCATTGAATATTATCCTTTCGATTCGGATAGATTTCTCCAGAACGTGATTTCACATTCAGGCATGTGGCTGACGCTCAGTCGGTATAATAGCTAAAGTGACATGACGATTGACGTGCCGTTGAAATGAAATCCAAGCCCCCGCGGTTACATCGTTGGAGAAGCTCGTTATCAGAAATCGGAGCTTTAATCATTCGCGCTCGCTCAAAAGACATAAAGCACTGTGGGCCAGAAAAAACTGCTACTGTAATGCCTGCAAAAACTAAATGCCAGTATTTTTTTGACAACTTTCTTAGACTGAATTCGGATTGTGCAACATTGTGTTATTTGAGATGTTTTGCATTAAAAATCATTAATTCTCGTCAGTAGCACCGGAAACATGAGTTTCTAATAACCTTCCGATTTTGCAATACCTACTTGAACAGCCACACAATCCGTGCACGTGCTTGTCAA
>NC_064874.1:76533556-76536056 GCF_943734745.1 Anopheles darlingi | reverse complement strand
TTTTTGGCGCGTGCTCGGTACATGTGGTATTGCGCTGATAATCATGATATTGCGTGCCTTATTATCAATCTTTGAAAAACTTCTCGAGAGTTTGAATGATTCCGTATGCTGTACAAAGTATGTGACTGGAATTGAAAAATATGTTTCGTTCTGGCTTCCCAACAAAAATACTATGAACCCGATGCAAAAGCATATTATTTTTTGATCTGATATTAAACTAAAGAGTCCCTTGCGGTTGCAAGCATTTCAAAAAGAAAAATAAACGAAGAAACGAAACAGCATTTCATTGTTTCGAAGAATCCGAAAAAAAATAAAATTCTTTAAATAATTTTCAGGTACAACACATTGCCAAATCAATTTAATTTTCAACTAATTTACTGTTCTCAAGGGAAAGGCGTATGCGATGTACAATCTACTCGTACTGCTTTAAAATTCATCTTTCACCAAACATCTTCACCCCCATCAAGTAATACCACCCCGAGCCACTTCTTATGACAATTTAAAACTTCACCAAAGTGTGTACATTGTGGTAAAGATTTTGGCAGTGATAAGCTATCCGTTCCGAGGCACGCTTGTTTGGGGAATGTGTTTGCCTGCTGGATCGTAAAATACTGTCTTAGCGCAAATTACGCTCCTCAAGCCAGAACAGTACCCTTGTGTGCGCCAAAACACACTTGTGTGGCATTTCGACGAGAAGATTTATTTATGTTCCTCATAAAGTTAAACACATTCGCTTACTCGCTCGCATCTTGAAAGCAGCGTTGAATATGATGAGATTTATGGCGCATATTTTCTGGATAATTAGTACCGTCTTTACGCGCCTGACGCACCGGAATGCCACGTGAATACCAATAAATTAAAAATGAATGTCTCTCGGCTAGAAAGGGACCAATGGTATAGATAATCATTGCTGTTGACATAATTAATTCGTTTTAATTACCGTTCCATTGCCGGAATCGTTGGAAAACATTCCTCGATATAGCGCGTTGCAATTTTGTGTTCCTTTGTCAGCAATACCAACGGACTTGGTGTGTTCGATATTTATATTTTTAAGTGGGAATACTGAAATCGGTTTCGTTCGGGTATTTTTCAATTATAAAGGCTTTTACTTACTACTTTCCTTTCTCCGATGAAACCGAGTTCTACGGAGAACAAAAGGATGCTGATAAGCGCTAACGCTCCAAGATGAGCAAAAGTTTCTTTACAAAGTTTAACTCGCCTCAACACCTCAACTGGCACCTTCAGACGAAGTGGTGTACATTGTGAACAACAACCCTGCTCATCAAATCTCCGGAAACTAAAAGATCTACAGCCGCTCGGGATACCATTAGCTGGCAGGAAAGTGTTGCTGCATCGGATGTTACCTTCATTAACACCTTCTGGTTTGTTCATTGAAGCGGAAGCCTACCCTTACCAACCAAGATCGAGACCATTCCTTACCTTAAGACGAAATGAATAAATGAAAATTGTCAACCATGCTCGAAGGACGTTACTCAATGATAGTTACAAGCAAGGTCAGGTGTACGGATATCGTATAGCTTTCAATTATAACGATTACTATGAAGTGATTAACTGTATCGTTTGTTTTACGAAGTTGCAATTATTTTGCGAACCTAATAATATTAGAATGTGAAGTGATACCGTGTTAGCTCTATAATTAATTCTATAACATCAACACTAATTAAGTTACAACATGTAACAATGACATGGAAAAGTGTTTCCACCAAGGGAACGGTATAACATTATGTTAACCGCTACAGAGTAAGCTTAGCTGGGTACCGCCATTCAGAATCGATCGACTTAACGAGTCCGCAGAGATCAATTTCTCGACATATGATGGTCATACATCATTTTCCGTTTGCTTGCCTCAAAGTAAACCGAAGAAAGGTTCACCATTCCATTCAATTCCCCGACAGGCTTTTATGTTCGCCTCAATAAGTCTATCGAGAGTCACCCATTCTCTACAATTTTAACAAACATTATTGACTGCTTCTTATTATCCAATCGATTCCCGGTAGATATTTCGTTGAGGTCAATAAGATGAATACGAAATAATTGTTCAAAGTAAAAATGTTAAAAGCATTTGTTGTTGGGCACATTGTGCAATATCTCACAAACGAAATTTATTTGCTTCTGATACCGGTTGCCACTGGCTGCTGGTCTGCCGGTCTGCCGGTTTTACAATTATTTGCCGGAATCGCACGAAATGTCCTGTGTCCTTTATCACACGGAAAACATATCGCTTCCTATGGACACGATGCCTACAGGCGTTTACTTACGCATCAATAGTCAATTACAGCCTACCAAACGTACACCCGAGAATGGTAATGTTTCCGCCTTTTTCAACCAGTTAAAATTAAAATATTCCCATGTATTATGGATGATGAAGCTGGAATGCAGACTGAACAGTTATTGCTGCTTATTCGCTTTTCCAGCCAATTGTTACTCGTACCTTTGCGATCCTTTAATGATGGCATGACAATGCACTACGCACAGAATG
>NC_064874.1:76516056-76528556 GCF_943734745.1 Anopheles darlingi | reverse complement strand
TTTCGGTCGTACGAAAGCTTCAGTTCCGGGCAAATGCTCGGAAAATTGAGCGACCAGCTCACCCGTTCAAACCTTTTCACATTGGAATGCAGGAGTGTAACAAAACCTAATGCCATCGGTTGACAAATTGATCTCCTCCCGTATCCCGGCGCTCGGTTCGGGGCGCCATTCGCCTACGGCAGCCGCCGCCACTGCCGCGGTGAAAACCGTGCGTCAAAGGACCGCTAGGAGATAGGATTGGCGATAGCATGGTCGGCACGGAAAAGCTTTCACCAATGTTGAGCATTCTCGACCTCACAAATGTTTTCGTGATTGGAAATATATTATCCTCACATGTCATGGCGCGGAGAAGTCAAGCGTCGGCTGCAGAAGCGTTCCGAAGGGCCTCACCCCAACCGTAACGCTATTATCGCAAAACGTGTGAATGTCTTTGCTGTTTTGCCCCCTTTTGTCTGCTTCCGATAACGATGCACACGAGTGCGGATAGTCTAATTGCAGCTGGTTTGCTCCAGTTTTTTCCGCTTTGGTGATAAGTTTATTTGTTTAACGATCTCTTCAAAACGATGCTGTAAATTCCAAGGAATAAAACGAAAACTCATCCAGCATGTTCCATAGAGTTGCTCAATACATATAAAAAAAAAAAGAAAACTTGTGACACCAGTCCATGCTGCGATGCCGCTAATCACACTACCAAACGAACTGAAAAGGTGCTGCCAAATTGACTCGGAACACAGTTTTGTAGGTAACTGGAAACTGCACTCTTGGCTGCCAGCATCATCAACAACATCATCGTCACCATCATCTTCTGTCCAAACTTACTCAACCGTCAACCGACAGCGAGACAAAACCAGACTTCGTCAACCTCCAATCTCGGCTAAGCCGGAGCGATTATGTTCGCAGTTCACCGAACCACGGTAGCAATACCAAACTCAAAGCAAAATCAATCAAAAGTCTTCGCTTCGGTCACATGCACACAAACACGTTTTCAGCTGCGCTGGTGACAGCGGCCCTGTCCGAAATGTGCACTTTCCTTTTACGCTTTTCTTTTCCCTTTCGCCAAAGGAAAAAGTTTGCATATAAACCCTGTCCTAGCCCGTCCGCCGACAAAGTCGAGGCGCAGTGGAGCAGGTGAGTGATTGATGGACAGAGGAACACACGGACGCACCGAACACACACACACACCGAAGGGCTGTGCCAGCCATCGCACGGGGAATGCATTTCCCGTTTGCAGATCAAAAGGTTGTACATACCAACAGGGAAAGCAGAAGTGGAACATAACAAATCCATCCCGGAATTTGCACATTTAATAGGGAATGACTTTGAGAATTTGGCAAATGTCCTTGCGATACACTCACACCGCACCATCACGGTGCATTCGTACAGTACCTCGTTCGGCTCGTTATTCGCACTTCACTGGAACTGAATGTACTGCTGAACTGCACCACTTTGGAGGTTGTTCATGCAGCTATCATACGTTCTAAGCCTCCTTATCACGTTCCACAATGTTCCGTGAACCCTCACTGTTTTTCACGAAAACAGAATTTCCCCTCTGGTTTTCATCGAATTCACGCGTTTCCCCTTTCAGCGAGGAGGGATGGTTCTCTCCTCGCTTTCCACGGTGACTGCCAGCTTCATTTCGTTCACCATTTGGTCCTTGCTGGACGGCGTACTTGTATCACATCCTGTTGGCGAAATCAGCTGTGTGAATGAACGCCGAGATGAACGCTCACCGTGCCGGTTGGTGGCTGGATTGAATGTAATCGAATCCTTGGGAAAGCTCAGTATCTTCCTGACGTTCGCCGCGCCTGGTCCATTACCAACCTGGGACATCCTGTGGGCTTGGACCTGTTCATTGCGCTTCGCGTGGCATGGAACGTCGTATCCCGGTGCCGTGCTTCGCGTGTTCATGGAAATGTATAAACTTCACGGATCAAAAGATCGCACGTGTCGGATACGGCTCACCGGGATTATACACCGCCTAGGATTACACGGTGCAGCCAGTGAGTGAGGGCAGAACAGTGTTGCTCGTTATCGTTCTGTGAAATATCCGATAAGGTGGTGCTGTTGGCGGTAGAAATAAAAGAAGTGTAAAGGGTGCTGAATGGTTGGAGTGGTGTTCGGTGTCAATAATGGAATCGAATTTGTGATGAGTCGCGAATGTCGCGGAATGTAAAAAGATGTGATAGAATAACAGTTCCGCGTAGCGAGTTGAAAACGAAATAATATATCCAACGTTCCGTGCTCATTGACATCGTTGGTTTGGCCTGTAATCATTACTTACCAGTCGAGATCGTGATTGCGAGGAGTCTGTAAAGCATCGCAGACAAACTGCAAAGTGTGTTTTGTGTAAAATAGTTGCAAAGTAATATTTATAGCATAAGCATGCATTCATTTAACGGTGAGTGGTTTGTGGTTGCAGAAATAAGCAATCACATTAATGTTTGGGAATGAAAATACATAGAAAACCGTGGAAGACGCCGTAATCTACCGAATAGATTGATGTCCTGACGAACCATCGGAAAAGAAGCCAAACAAAAGCACTCTATCATCGCAGTGCTGGAACCTGGAACGCAGTGTCTCCTCGAAGCCGTCACCGACGTTACAAAGCAACTCCATTTCGGGTCCGTCCTCCCTCCTCGGCTTGTACTAAAACTATCTGCCCGGCTCACCGGTGTGCGATCGCAAACGCCAACGGCAACGGGAAGCGCGCGTAGGAAGAGGAGCGAGAACAAAAGGACATAAAAAATTGCCGCCAACCCTGAGACGAATCATAATTCTCCTCATTTATCATGAGCCGGATTCCATTTATTTATCGAACGCACGCCGCTCCAACGCCCCGCCGAGTACCTGCGGCGATCTGCGGTGGGAGTCAAATCGCTCGATGTTGAATTTTTGGGAGGCAATATATTTTCCAGCGACCGGGAACGGTTGAGCGATCGAAAACAATTCCTAGACAAACGCCATGGCGGGAAAAGGTAAATCCACCCGGTCCCACAACCAGGCCAACCAAGTCAATGGTTTTATCCTGTTTGCGAGGGGAGGGGGGGGGGGGAGTGGAAAACCCCCGCAGAAAACAAACAAAAAATCGGACAAACAAAACGGCGTCGTTACACCGGAAATGGAAGGGAAATAAATTAAGTAATGAACATTTATAAGTTTTAACGATCCGCTCGATCACTTCTCGATGTCGTACGCTTCGCATTGTTTCGCCCACGGTGCTCGCGAGCATTATGAATCATTTTGTGATTGAACTCCGCCAACCGTCCCTAGCCTTGGGGGTTGCCAGGAATAATTAACCAAGATCCCTTCACGATTTCATAAATCTTTTACGCAAACGTGAGTCCCCATCCCTTCCACCTTTTTTCCATCGAACCTACAGGCGCTCGGTCTCGACCTGGTGCTCGACCAGCGAACCGTGAGTCAGCGGGTGGTGCAAATGTAAATCAATCCGGGCGGAGCTGAAAGCAATAATATATGATCTTCTGACTCGACATACACTTAGTGATAATGTGGGATGTGGTGGTTGGACGGTGTGCGACGGCTGATGTTCTCACGTTGTTCGTGGACACATTTTTTCTCTCGGTTCATCCCGGGGCTTGCAAAATTGTCCCTGTGTATGTAGGTATGCGATTCCGTACGCTCCGATACATTTGTGAGGTTCTTGCTGCTGCTACTACTTCTTCTACTTCTCGCTTACTCTTCGCCACCGCCACCGGAGCTATAAATCATTTCCCATTTTAGAATTCATCTGTACACACACTGGATGATTTATGGGTCGCTGGATGAGCCGGCCGGAAGATGCAACCGACAACGGCAACGGTACGAGTGAACAAAAAACCGAAATGGTGAATTTAAATTCCCATTCACCCGTAACCGTCACCTCGCCAACACCTATGTTAATGCTTCGGTGTGCGATGAAAAAATGTGTGCCCCTGTGTGTGCGCGTGTGTTTTTTTCCATGCGAGGTGCCGTTGGATTGACCCTCATTTGTTGCACATTATGGGTTCGGGGGCGGGCGCGCGCGCTTCGGAAAATCCCAAACAAAAGAAAAAGCTACACTCGATGGGCCCTCGAAGGGGCTTCCGTTTCGGTTCGGTGACAAATGGGCCTTTCTTTTTTGTCGCTAGAGTCCCTGTTGTCTGTACGCTCCCATCTATTTATCAGAATGGCATTCGGTTCGGACACCGGAAACCCTTAATTTCCTTCTGCGTTGCGTTGGCGGAGGAAATTAACTTTTTACGAAACGCAAAACTGCATCGCTGGCGGTAATGGATTCGTACATTTATCGTCGCGAACGTAAAGAGCGTTGTTAAGGGATGTGATAGAAATGGCAACAAGGGAGTTCGATTTCGGGCCCTTCCCTTCGCACCACGCAATCATGCATTACCCCAACATCGCTCGCAAAACAGTGGCGCGTGTTAAATGCCAGAGCTTCATTCCACTTATATCAATCTTGTCGCCTGTCATAGAGTTACCGTTGCGTGGCTGCGAGCAGCCCTCGTCTCCATCGTGACCGCGGAAAAGGGGGAGGGGTTACTCGAACCATAGCAACCCCGTACCGCCAACCGTGCATCGTGCCAGTTGCCATCACATCACGAGCTTCTCTCGTTTCGCTTGGAGCATTCATTTCTTCACGACCGCGCGACCACCGCAGCTACACCGCGGCTACCGTTTGCTGGTTCTGGTGGCCCCGAGGCGCGAGAAAAATAAATCTCGCGGAGCCGGTGGCGGTCGGCGCAAAGGGAGCAAAAACAAACGGCCTTTCTGGCATCCGGCTCCAACAGTCAGCGTTTTGTCGTGGAATGTGTTTTTAAATTGCTCACTCCTGGGTCACATTTGAGCGCGACTGTCGCGTTGTCGTTCCCGAACGCGTTACAAAGTTTATGTGTGGTGCTCGTCGGTTCACTGCCACCGCCGTGTCCGGGACGCGCTGACAGCGGTGGCAGTGCCAGTGAACCGACCCGGGAGGGAGGAGCAAACACTTGCGACTATCTTCGCGACATTCCGAAGACGTTCGAGTCGTAAATTTCTCCCCGGGCTGTATCTCCGGTCGGAGCTTCGGCACTCTCTGGTGCTGCACACGAACGTTGTATTCCCTTTTCGCCCCCGCATCGGAGGTTCTTCCGTTACAGATAATTGAATTTTTGGTCACTGACGTGAAATACAATCTTTCCTGATAATAATGGCGACGTTTATCAAGTGTATAAATACATTAACAGAGCCGTTGGGGTCGGGTCACTGTCGAAGCGTTTGTCACCTTCGCCGAGAAGGAAGCCGCAGAAGGAGTCACTGACACACCTCGGTTTCGTTGTGAACTTTCGATGGGACTAGATTACAAAGAGCTGTCACGTGTCGTTGCCTGTAGGTACGTTTCTGGTACGTTTTGCAACAAGTTCACGGCCAACAAAGCAACCAAAAAGCCCTCCTTTTTCATTACATCCTTTCACCGGGAATATTCAAACGAGTGTCGTACGCAGCTACATTGTTTTGGCTACGGTATTAAAAATAAACAACTTTCTACTGAATGCTTCATCGCCAAATTGCGACTGCCAATGGTAGGTTGCTAGAGCGGGGACCCGCAAGGGGAGGGTATCCTATTGAATGTTCCTCTGGGAGTCTGGTCCGGCCTGTCACGACCTCGCTCCATCGATTACTTCGGGGACTTAAAGGCACTCTCTTCGTGTGTGTGTGTGTGTGTGTGTGTGTGTTTGTGTATTGTTTTTATTCACTGGCAACGATAAAACAACCAACAATCCAATCAACCGGCACTGTATCAAACACAAGCCCCGGTGGCCGGAACCGGAAAAAGGGACACGTTCCTGGAGAGACTACCAGTGGGCGGCCTCTTTGCCGAGTCGATTGTCAACACTTGCACAATATGCTCCGGTGAGCGGTCAGTAGGATGTGCAGATTTGAATTTTAATTTTTAATCCCGTCCCTTTTATCCTGCTCCACACCCCAAAAAGCATCCCCCGTGGGGGGTTGCTGACTCTGATCCCCAAGGGGTGGACGGCCGGATCGTGTAGTGCTGCCCGGATGGGGACCGGTTGACACATTTCACCATTATTGGCTCGTTGGTTGTTCCCTTCGGCAGCTCATAGCATGGGAGAAGGGAGAGAGAAAACGCAGGAATGGAAAAGCTGGAAAAAGCACGCTAAAGGCCTTGACGTACTTGGCGCTCTAAGCACTCTCCGCGATGCCAAATCGCGGTCTCTAGTAATAAACTAGGTTTGATTGTATGTAAATTTAAGCTTCATTAAAGCTTATTATCGCAAGCAGCTAGCATCGAACGACTCTCCGCGACGAACTGCAGAGCCAGAGTCAAACATTTGCCTTCATTATGGCAAATGCTTGATAAATATAAAAACCTATTTTATTCAATTAAAGGCCAGCGCGCGCGTGTGTGTGTGTGCACGACATAAATCAATCAGAGTTATTATTGCCGCGAAACTGGCAGGAGGAAGTTGCAAGTGCGGTAACAAAGCGTGTGGCAATTATTCGTTCGTCGAACGGGTGTCCGGTTCGGTGGTGAGGGTCACCGAGAGTTTCTCCGCCCCCCACCCCTGTTCTTCCGTCACTTTGTTAGTTGAGTGTATATGGCTTGACCACCCTGTTGGCCCCCCGGCCCGGTGGGGTGACAGTTGTTAATTATTTCTTTCACATTTGCACTGGTCGGCATTAAATGTTGCGTGAATTTCACTTTACTTTAATTGCATTATCTTCCCGCAACCACAAACTGCGGAAAGGCCCGCATTCGGTTTTTGGCGCGCCTCGCGATCGCTTATTTGCGCCCGTGATGTAAAGCAGGTGCATTAAAAGCTTCAATAGTATTATTGGTGGTGAAGTAAGCTGCGAGGTGCGGTGGTGCGATGGTTCGATATTGTTTGGTAGATAGCACGTAGCGTGCAATATGTTCGCCGAAGGTGGGCGTTTTATGCGGGCGTGATGCGTGGCATACCAGCAAGAATAGTGTGTTGGTAGCCAGCGCCATCGAGCCAGGATCGAAAAGTAATTTTAATCGTACGTAGGGGGTCTGATTTATTCGAGAGATTACAAATGAATAATGAAGGTCGGCAATATGTCAGAGGGTTTAAATATTGTTGCACGGTACGGCAGTATTGTGCTAAACTGCAATAGGCCAGGGAGTGTTAACGGTAGCATTTGCCTTGAGCGACGAAAAAATAAACGGAAATCCTACAGTGAATGTGGCTAAACGTAAAAAAAAACAAATATGGATTATTTAATCACCTTTGTATAGTAGTAATTAAAGTCATCCGTATTGCATCAGTTTCAGCATTAAATACAGAGCAGACAGGTTCGAGATCTCGATGATTTTTTTTACTACTGTTTTCCTAGATTTTTGTGGCACTTTCGATGCAATAATTTACGGGGAAGTTATTCACACATCACTTAATCCTATAATAGCTTGATTTGTCGGGTTGGATTGTTTGAATAAAGGCATCTTGTCTCGAACTACACTTTTGATTTATCTTCTTCTCTTACGTCTTTAAACCACATTTCCCTTAGTTATTTCTGGTACAAAATTAAACCCATCGGCTCCGGCTTAACTCAGATTTCATACTCTTAACAGTTTTTCTATGAATTTCCTTTCGTGATGGCCCAATGGCTACTTCTTGCATTCAGGTCAAATGGTTTGGTCAAATGCTTGGAAACAATTAGTTTCTCCGGAAAAGCTTTTACATTTCCTCAACACTGTAGGGGTCGTGCACACACAATGGAGATGTTTTTAAGTTGAATTTGAATAAAATGCAGTTAAACAACGCACACAACTAAGTTCCCATAATAATCCTGATTCTTGTTATCTCTCATCCGATTGCATGTCAAATGAGAACGTTGTTCTTGGAATGATGGTGATGGTGGTTTTCGAATCAGATGCACACGCTTCCTTTCGCATTGGGATGTAACATCCACCACTAACAAGGTGCAGATGCACCTTGCAACATGTTTTACGCAAACACCAAACAAATATTCGGAATTGTTAAATCCGATAATCCTGCTTTCCCATTGATATTGACACGATTTGCAATTAACGCGCACACACACGCCCGCAGTAAGCAGCATCGGAACGGAGCAGAATATTATAATCCTTTGGAAGTTGTGCCCGAAAATCATAAACCAATGCTAGTAATATTCATCTTTGTTTTCATTTTCTTATTGCTTCGTAGACAACTGTTTCGGCGGTTGTCGCTAACTCGCCATTTTTCATTGGCCCATTTCACAACGGAATAAATTTCCATTACCAAGCGGGCGCGAGCGTAAGCACACACACACACACACGCTGGCGCTCAGCACCTTGTCCGGCTCGCTACTACGAGGCGAAGCGCAAGTACCTCTTCCTGGCTCTAGAGGGCCTAGGCTGTGAAGCGCGATACCGGACAGGACAGGACAGAACCGCGGACATAGGACAAGGCGGCTTGGTCGAAGATCTTCTCTCATCGCGACATGATGTTTGAAATTTATTATTCATAAGTCTATTTCCGTAAATTGGACTCACCGCGTTCCGGGGCCCCAAAAGTCGAGCACGGGCAATGGTCGACTGGCGCTGGTGCTGCTGCTGCTGCTGCTGCTGCTGCTGCTGCTGCTATCGGTGCAGCGACCGGGCTAGCCGTTGCACTATTTGCATAAAATGCAATCATCTCGAAAGCATCGCGCTGCAAGATGGAGCACACGGAGCCGCTCGCGTAGGCCAAAAGTGGTCGCCGGTACGGTTGGAACGTCGGGGCCCATGTTTGCGCCAGGCAGGAAAATCGACATCAGGTAAACCATCCCGATCCGGCACCGGTGCTAGGGGTCTCGCAACGGTGCGCGGTGCGCGTTCGCCATTACCGCCAGCGACCTGCGAAAGTACTACCTGCGCTAGTGGTGCGCATACTGACCCCGAAAATAAGGAAGTAATGCATGATTCTGGTTGTCTAAATTTCTAAAATTGCTCCACCAACCAAACGCCCCTGCCCCGGTAAGCTCAATAAACCCTGAAACCGGACCACTGTGTCGACCACCCGGTCCGCCCCGCTGGCGTTAGGGGGGGGAGGGCGTGCCACCGAACACAGTGCACATTTATATGCACGCGCCGGCTGACGATGGTACCCGGAACGCTATGCAAATGGTGCTGGCACGTGGTGGTGGTGGTAGTAGTGGTGGTGGTGGTGGTGCTGGTGAGGGGAATCCGATAGCCCACCGACCACCGAACCGGACGAAACGGATGTCAAATAAACGCGCGCGAGCGAGCGAGCTAGTGAGTGAGTGAGTGTGTTTGTGTGAGGGCGCCCGGCCGTCAAATAAGATGCCCAGCCCCTCGACTAAGCCACCATTTTGAAGGGGAGCGAAGGACAAGAGCCCCCAAGGACTGGCGCCAAAGATTTCCGATTTGCATAACATCGGATTTCACTTATGCCTCGCACACACGCACACACAGACACTCGTGTGCGTGTGCCGCCACCCGTTCGAACATGGCCTGCGACGTGCTGCGGTGGACGGAGAGGCCTTTTGGTCCAGAGCCCCGAGTCAGGAAGCAGTCGCCACCGGGGTTTGCATATTTATCGGGGCTGGTCTGCAGCGGCCGCGGCGATTGAATAGTCGAGAGGCCGTTCGGTGTGTGTGTGTCCTCTAGGGGTCTCTGAACGAGGCCACTCTTGCCGGTTGCTTGCCTTGTCTCCCTCGGCACCCTCGGGTGGCCACTTGCGGTGAGATGAAAACGAAAGCCGAACCGCTTGACAGATGAACCAAACAGTGTGTCGTCCGGGTACGATCCGAGCTGGTGATTCCGGTCCGGTTTGACGTTGATGGCGGTGGTCACCGATGGCGTGGTGGGTGCCTGTCGGTGGTGGGTGTCAGGGTGCAGGGTGGAAGTGGGTAAAATATGCAATCAACACGCATGCCGGTCGACCATAGAAATCGCTTGCTCGGTTTTGCTGATTGGTGGTGGTTGCAGGCGTCTCCACCGATCGAGCTCCTCGGATTGCAGCTTCCCAGCGGCCTCGCATCAATCCAGCGGCAGCGCTAGCGGAACAAATTACTTATCGCTTTGGGACGCATAATCAACACCGGACTGAAAAATCGAGCTAACATGATTTACAAAGCAATCGGCCCGGGCATGCCGACCAGCCAGCTGCGTGGCAATTGCCAGTGCTGGCGCTTTAAAAATAATAGCAAATGGAGTAGGTTTGATTGCAGCGAATGTTCGGTCCCCTGGTTCCAGCCCCCCCCCCCCCCCCCTTTTGAAGCTGGCCCAGTCTCGCGAGCAACACAAACCGAAACAAACCGAAGCAAAAGACGACCGGTGCACCGGGGGACATAAAATTTATTTTTTCGGAATTGTTTTTATGAGCGGAAAGCTTGGCCCGGGGCGCTCGACGCGGGATGGGCACTCGGGAGTCGAGAAACTTTTTGGACACCCCACAGGCGACTGGCCAGACGCGCTCACACACACACACACACACACAGTGCGCTGCTTTGGTGGACGGTTTCTCGGGGACAAAGGCGCGGTTGTCTGCCGCCGTTGCCGTGTGCAATGGGGATTTAACGTTAAATTGGAATTCATGCTGCTGGAGTTACAGAAGAAGAACATTTGCGAGCGCGGGCGAGTGGTCCCCAGAAGCACCAGCACCAGCGACAGCAGTAGCAGCAGCCGAGCCACACAGGCGGATAAGTGACGCCCTTTGTGCTTTGTACTGTTTGTAAATCGAAAAAAGATTCTCAAAAATACAAGCAACAAACAGATAAAAACACATCAAATCCATGGGAATGGCAGTGCCGGTGTGCCACTGTTGGATACCGCTGGTTAACACGTTGTGACAAGTTGTGCACGGTGCTCTTCAGCTTCTGCTGAAGGACGAGAGATAGAGAGAGAGAGCACTCACGGATAGAGTGTATGACGCAGATGGACTTCGGTCAAGGATTGTGCCCTTCTGATATCAAGCCTCAAGTGCACACCAACGGGATCTGCACTGAGCATTGGCTGCACCGTTGCCCTGGACTCACCCTAGCAACCTGGCCCGAAAAGGAGCCAACCAGGTCGGTGGTGGTCGTTCCACGGTCCAAGTGATTTAATATGAATTAAGGGAAAAGCAATCCCACGAAACTATTCACATCGTCTGCAGCGTAACGAAAATTATATTATGCTGAGCATAAAAATAGCACGAAACCCGCTGGTGTTAGTGAAAGCCATTTCGGTGGAGGGGGTGGCCAAACCCCCGGGCATGAACTACACGCCGCCCCGGTACCGATCACCCTTTTAAGGGTATCCCGATATAGTGTTGTTGAACCACTTTGACCATCCCATCCCATCAACTTAAATTAAACTCTCGCTTCCCGCTTCTACTCACGCTTGTTTCTCTTTTCCTCTTTTCCTTCCATCAGGGAAGATCCGTTCCGGAACCACAGTAAATGCCCCGGAACTTCCCATCAGTCACTAGCGAACGGTGCGGCTACCGGCGGCGGCACCAGCAGCAGCAGCAGCAGCACACGCGCGTAAGCACTTTCGGAGCACGAAGTGAGCACTGAATTCGCACTCCCGGAACCTCCAGAATCCTGACGCAGCACCAGCACCAGCAGCAGCAGCATCCCTTGGGGTCTCGGTTCGCGACTATGGCGCAGCGATTGTGACCGTCCGTCCGCTTCACCGTCGGTGTACGTGTACGCGATGTACGTGTGTTCGCTCTACGCCTCCTGGAACCACGTCACTAAGCACTAGCGACTGGCGACGACGGCCTGACACACACACACACACACGCATCGCACACGGCGGTCAATAGCGGCGTTCGAGGCGCGCACTAACGCACAACCCCCCCCCCCCCCCCCCCCGTTCCAGCCAATCATCCAGCAGCCAAACCCCCCGATGTGTGGCCAAACAACAACGTGACGTATGGCTATGTACTACTATGCAAGCAAGCTCTCAGCAGTCGCATGCGGCACTCGCTGCCGGCAGGGATTAGCGCGCCGTCAGCGTTCCAATCGCACCAACACCGGCAACGACCGGCAACATCAGCACCAGCAGACCGGCTCGTCGGCGTCGGCGTCGGCGGCGGCGGCAGCGGCGGCAACCGGCAAGAAGGACGACGACGAAGAGTCCGACGATAATAACAAAGATAAAAAGGTAATTTTGCGATTTCGCGCCCCTAAGACACACCCCCCCCCTCGCGGCGGGGTTCCGGGCACGGGGCTGCATGTCTCTGGTTGCTCCAGGCATTGGGGTTAGGGGTGAGGAGCCGAAGCCGTGCTCGGTGCTGACCGGAGTTTCATGCCAAAGCCACAGCAAAGCAAACCGCAAACCGTCAACCAGGGGGAGGGGGTGTGTTCAGAGGGGGGTGGCTGAGCTTGGGAACTACCTTTCTCCGAGGAGGGGGGGTGGAGGGCGGCTCGGTGCTCCGGTAATAAGTAACGAGACTGGGAGAGGTTGTTACTGCCAACCCTCTCACCCCGGAAAAAAGGTAGGCTGGTTGCCGCACGGTGGCCACTGATGAGTCCATGTTGCCTTTTTG
>NC_064874.1:76506056-76511056 GCF_943734745.1 Anopheles darlingi | reverse complement strand
TCCCCCCCTCCCCGGCGGACTGTGCGAAACATGTTTATACAAGTGCGAAGCCGTCTCTGGTCCGGTAGTGCACCGAATGAAGCAAACAGAGCAATGGCAAACGCACGATACCTCGAGCTCGAGCTCGAGAACCGTAAATCAAATACTATGATTGATGACACATCGATGGAGCATTTCGGCAAAAATAACCTTTGTAATTCCGCCCAGCTGGATGATTACACACTCACTCACACACACATACACACTTCAATCTGCTCTGCTCTCGGCGCAGCAGCCACAACCACAGTAGAACCTGATGATGACTCTGTCATTTGTTAAATCCCGGCCACCGCCGCCACTCGATACCATGCGCCTCCATCGACCGCCTGTTAGGAGCTCCAAAATTGCTTTGCAGCCAGTGCGGCCATCACATTGCGGTTGAAGGAGCATTACGCGCGAACGGACAGTCCGCTTTGTTGTCGAGCATTATCGGGGCATTTGAATTTGATGACCGAAGCGCAATGGCCGCGGGGAGCGAGAAGGAGGGGGGGCCTCTGTGTCCACCGTTACACCATTTCGAAGCGAGCGAGCTCCGCGTTTTGCTTCCCGGTACGGCTCAGCACGATCCCACAAAACGATTGCTCCCGAAACAGCATGAACGTACGTCACGCGAATAGCGATGTATACGACGCAGCAAAACAAGAAGCATCGCGCGTGCACACACACACACACACACACATACTTTGGCGTGGCAAAACTGTTGCAAATGCTGGTTGGCGAGCGGCACAGGGTCGTAGATGCCTGAGAGGTGAGGAGGGCTTATAGCTGTCATGAAATCAATTCGAAAGACGGTAATTCTCATTCCCAGCATCCGAACAGGGGGGGGTCCGCCACGAGGGAGGGAACCCCATAGACGACCAGAAAAGCATCGAGCAGCATCATTGCCAGTCTCGGCGCGCACGTGGATCGATCGATGTCTGGGTCGATTGAACGATCTGTCAGTGAATTGATATCGATTCCTCGGGCTCTGGTTCGGGCACACGCACGCGGGCACCACGGTGGTGGTAATCGTTTTCCCTTGATGATGCTGCCGCTGCCACACTTCGCACCCGAAATCGTTGCACGAAAGGCGAAAAGGCGGCCCGGGACGGAATTGTCTGGGAAGACGGTGTACGAACGGAGGACTTTATTTCCGTTGCCATTAGCGTTCGCTCGCTCGCTCGGCAGCTCGGGAGCAACAACATTCCACAACACAATGACACAATGGCTCGAAGAAAGAGGGGGCGACTTCGAGCAGACCGTCGAGCTCGGGGCTGATGTAATTAAATTTGTCTCATTCTGCTTCTACTTCTTGCGAACCATTATGTACCAAAGATCTAGCACCCTCTCCACCACTCCCCATCCCTCTCCTGCCTTTCTGCTCTCACGGTAGTGTTGGTGCTGTTTTGATGTTGTCCTTCCCACCGGCATAGAACCGATGCTGCTTCAACTCCCATTCGGCGTTGAATTAGAAAATGAAAGGAAAGTAAGTAAGGTCAACGGGTAGCACGCCGGGAAAGGGGAAAACGGGGTGGAGGAAATTGTAATGGTGGCCAGTAGAAAACGTGAGCCACAGCAGCCGCCGGCAGTCCCTTCCGTGCGCTATACGGTGGTGGTGGTGGTGGTGGTTGCTCCCTCAAACATCACGACACCGAAAAAGGGGTATGATGAGTGTGATGGGCCCTCCGATGGTTATTTGTCTGTAGTTAATGTAGTAGAAATGGAGTCCCATAAGTTTTCCGGTTCGTTTGCCACGTATCGTTACACTTTCACCGCCCCCTTTCAGCAGCAAGCAGCATCCCTCACATCCTTGGCCCTTTCTATCCTGTCAGTTACGGTCTCTCTCTCTCTCTTTCTCTTTCTCTCCGTTTCTCTCTCTCTCTCTCTCCCATCAGTAGCATCATTTTATTGATTTTACGTGCTTCAAGTCGGGCGGTTCGCAAATGAGACCCACACTGCCCGCTGGCCAGGCGTATCCACAGAGGCACTTTGGCAGCTAAGAGATGGGGAGGGTGTGGTAGACCATCGCTTGGGAAATTTGACCAACGTTGGAAATGCGGGAAATAAATAACACAATTTTGGCCGGCAAACAGGGCACGGGGCTGGCTCGCTAATAAACTCAACGGTTATTTTACGGGGCCCACGATACGGGCCATATCGATGGAATTCGTTTTGGGGGTTGGCCACATGCCTATACATGCCAGTGGCATCGAAGGGCCGAAGGATGATGTGGTTGCTATAGCGAAATGCACGGCAGCGGCAGCGAAGTTTGACTGAATTTGGCGCCAAAATTTGGAGCATTTGCATGCGGTGCTACCAACGGTGCTGAGTAATTCATGTAGCTAACAATTACGATGTTGGTTTCAATGTTACGACGTGCTATCGGGGATATTTATTGTTGGTTTCACTCAAACCATTCAAAAACAAGCCGTTAAAGCCATTAACCTGAAGCGCAATCATCCACACATAGAGTACCGAGGGCAATAGATTCAGAACGTTTTGGATAAACATATTACCCTATTTTGCGACTAATGTTTGTACTATTGAATAAATAATCGCCTGTGATACATTATGCGCATTACTTTGACTAGCAAAATGTTGGACAGTTTAAATGAAATACAAAATCCGATTCCTTCACTTTGCATTTAACAAAAAGCCTAGTTTCCTCTTTTCGGCAATGCATTTGTGATATAATGACCGATATTTAATCTCAAATCATACCCAAACGCATTTATGTGGTTTGCAAATGTTGTTGCGTAGCAATTTTTGCGGTTCTGAAATCTAGGTAATGTAAATGTATAGCTAATACGAGCTATTAGAGGTTCATTTGTGAAAGGTGTTTGTGAAGAAACCATTACGCATTTTATCAAAACGCTGTATCATTACCAGCTTTGGTATAAACGACCCAAAAATTGAACGCAATAATATTGAAAATCTTAACATTAGTTAAATAGCAGTTAAATAGCCATAACATGCAGGTCCAAATAGGATCAAAAACATTATTTTATACCTATACCTTTACAAAAAAAAAAAATCAATTATAAAGGCTGTTTAGCTCATGCCGCTCATGCTCATGCGGTTACAGAAATGAGGTTACTATTCGAATTTATAAAATTGCCTTTCAATACTGGTAATTTCAAACCACAGCAATTCATTAATTACCAAGCAGATGCAACATGTTTGGTCAGCCTCAAGAGATAAAAAGAGGATTTTAATTAACACTAGCACCTACCATTGACTTTTCAATGTGTGGGATAGAGTCCTGGTATTAAAATATATAAAAAAAAAAACAAATAAATGGAATTGAATGCAAACGCCTTCTACATATGATCGAGAAGCATACATTTACTACATACTTCCCACTACAGTAGATTCCTCCTTTAACCTGCATTGAATACAGCATACCCCGCCGAAGCAGCTCAAATCATTTCCAACATGAATGCGGCACCATAGAATACACTGCAACACCCTTACAGCGAATTCGCTTCGAATCCGGTACGGGGAAGAAAGAAGCACGCACTCGAAGCGTGTAACGGTACGCTTTCATTCTCCCTCATCAGCAGTTCCGGGAAGGGGGAGGGGGGTGGGATGCATTGGATGGAGTACCAATCGAACGGTCAGACATCATCCATGGTCCATGTCAGTAGCTAACACGCTCTTCCCGGATACTTCACGAGCGAAACCCGGATCGAACCGGCGAACCCGAACCCGAAAACCAATAATCCGTCGGGCAAATCACTGTGGCCTGGCTCCTGTGGTGGTTCTTCATCACCAAATACTCCCCCCCCCCTCCCCCTTCATCGACACCGACGGGATCGTGCGGTGCCTGTCAAGAAGCAAACGATAATGACTTTGACTAATGCGCCCCGGCCGGGTGGAAAATGAAGCGTTGCGCAAGAAGAAAAGCAGCGAACAAAAAACAAACATCGCTGTAGTGGCTCTCGTGTGTCCGTGTCCGTGTGTATGTAAGGCTGACAGTGATTTCCCTTTTCTGTCTCGTTCCACGCGATGCCCGGTGCGGTGCATTTCGTTTTTGGTCATCGGCTGGTATGCGCAAAAAGTATGAGGGCAGCCTCGGTACGGGCGGCGTGATGTACGGTAACGGGACCATCGTTTCCGGTCCACTGGAGTCGCTAATAGATTTACTGATGCCCAGCAGCGTGGAAGAATTCGATCAGGTAAGCCACCCGACCAGACAGCCGATGGATGACGTCGCCGGCGGACGTCATCTGCAGAGAGTGCAGTGCGTGCGTCAAGAAGAGACATCCAGAGAGAGAGCCACGGTCGTCGCGATGGTTAATTGTGCGTCATTGGCGTACGCCGCGGGGGGACTTCCCCTCTCCTTCTCTCTGTTCCTCTTCCACAGGAGTACGTCTTCTCGTTCCTGCTGTCGGCCCGGTTCTTCATCCGGTCGTACGAGCTGCTGGGGAAGCTGCTGGACTCGATACCGGGCCCACCGGAACCGCTCGAACGGATCGTACCGCTGCTCGGCGTGTGGACGAAGATGTTCCCGTACGATTTTCGCGATGAGCGCATGATGAATCACGTGAAACATATCGTAGCTAGGTGAGTAATCCGGGGATACCGTGTGCCCAGCCCGGTGCCCGGTGCGTCCTGCTCGTGATTCGATGATTGATAATCCGCCCGCCCGGCCGGATCACTCATCATCATCATCATCATCATCATCAGCATCGCCGTGGAGAGAGCCCACCAGCTCTCATCAGCATCCGGAGCAGGAAACTGGATTATCCGGGCTGGGCCGCGGAATGCTCGATTCTCCACGTGATGCGGGATTCTCCATTGTTAGCGCAGATTCTGATTTTCCACTTTTACCGCCCTGCCTCTCTTCCTCCCTCGTCTCTAATTAACTTCCGAATCTCGTCCGCGGACAACGTCGGCGGACTGCTCGTGCTGACTGCGGATAGATGTGCGGATACCGAACTCGCCAGTGTGGTATCGCAACTACTGTGTGCCTTGTTAGC
>NC_064874.1:76498556-76501056 GCF_943734745.1 Anopheles darlingi | reverse complement strand
CCTGTTCGGTTCGGCGTACGATATCGGCGTGCGATGCGATGTTTGTCTGAAACAAAAAGTGTCCGGAAAAAGAATCCGGATTCTAAAATGGCCAATCCGGCCGGGCTCAATACGGCCAACAAATAATCCGATTGCGGTCGCCATTTGTCGGCTGTCTCAGGATGTCTTTTGCCAACGATTGCATCCTAACGTAGCGCGGACATCTCCTACCCCTCTGGAACGTATACAAACACACACACATACAAACATATTTTATCAATTCATATGCATTTATCGATGATGTTTGCGACTGCACAACCACCGTATGGTGCGATGAAACTGGCCGTGACAGGACGTTCACGTGCCGGCAGAAAATTGGCCCCCTTCCACCGTACCTTTCCTCTGCTGCGAAAACCACAACACAACACGATGCTCCCGGGGAACGGGTAGCGGGATCCGATCGTTCCGTTTCCGATTTTTGCATCTGGTGTGTTTCGCAAACCACCGAGTAGTCCGTGTTCGCTAGTTCTACAGCAGCAAAACCCGAAAAACGGGACAAAAAAGTTCATAAAAAAAGAGAGAAAAGGCCATCCAAACCAACGCTCCCAACGGCTGGCTGGCTGGTTGGCTGTAGGGATGCCGATAGTGCAACCGAACCACGAAATACGAAAGAACATTGCATGCGCTTCTAGTCTGCCGGGGATGCGCACTGGAAAGGGAACCAAAACCAGCGCGACACACACACACACACATACGGGTGCTCACAGGACAACTTGGCAAACCAACAACCAACAAACGTCGGAAGGAAGGAAGGATAAAATGTTTTCTCCTCGACGATAACGAAACAAAAAAAAATGCAAACATCACCCTCGGGGAAGGGATGAGGAGGCTTTGGCCATCCCATTGGCCAAAAAACCTGACAACCACCCGCTAAAAACGCGGCACTCGGTCCCAGTTGGCCCAAGAGCGAGAGAGAGAGAGAGAGAGAGAGAGCTGGCGATCTGGCGAATATTTACCTAAGCTCATGAATAACTTCGCGATGTCTCCCCGCGGAAGGGTGCCGATGGCGATGGCGCACGGTTGGACAGTGTTCTCACAGTGTGTCTTCCCTCTCCCCCGGGGGGAGGTGGTTGGGCATTGGAAAGGGTTCCGGATTTTCTCGTTCAACGCGTTCGCGAAACCGGTTCCATCGGCCATACACCAACCAATGGGTCTGTTGGAACCAGCAGCTGGAAGGAAATATCACCCTCTCCCTCCAAAAAAAAAACTGTTCCTAGAGCGTTGGTTCCAGCTATTCCAGCCCGGAGAACTGGACTCGCCCGGACTAACGTCCCGAAAACAAAATCCGACACCTATCACATTCACACCTGCACACCGTATGAGTCCCTTTGGGCCCGACACCATTGTGGGCGCACCATTCCTGGAGCTGGAGTGCATTTTTAACGCCCGTACAGCTTAGCGCTCCCGCTGTGTGCGATTGTCATGCAAGTGAAGGGGATGGCCCAGGGAGGAAGGGGGGGGAGAGGAGATCGTGGCACTGGTCACGTACCAAAAGCCACGGTCCCCCACTTGGATGGTGACCACCAGATGGTGTTTCGGTCCCAAAAACCGGGGGGCACGATCCACCGAACGGAATAGTTCATTTCATTTGCAGATGGACACGGATATTGGCCACCAAGGGCGACCGTGCTGTTCAGCACTGCGGATCGAATTCTGCATTCCATAGCCCCTCCCCCCCCCCTTCGCCGTATCTCTAATTCGTGCTTAATTCCAGTGGACCACCACATCCTGATGACCTGGAGGACCGGGGGAGCCACGGGTAACTTCGTTACCGTGGGACTTGGTTTCGATTCTAACCGCACCCCCTGCGGGTGTCCGTGTAGGGCCGATGACCGTTGTTGTTTACCAGCAACAGCACTAGCGTGGTTCAGTATCGGGTATCGTTTCAATTCGGGAATCGAATATCGATGCCAGCGAGTTAGCCTTCCTCTCTTTGGCATCACGATCTTGTATTTGTTTTCGATTGAATTCAACTCGCAATTACTGGCCTGCGGTTAGCTGCACCCGCCGGAAACCGGATGCTCTCGATTGCTGTGATGTGGGAAGGGTGTGGTTTGTTTGCTCTTTTTCACCCCTCCCACCCCCACCCCCTCCCCATCCCTTCCCAAGTTACAATCATCTAATGCGGTGGCGAGTGGCGCTTGGTTGTGCATGTTTCCGATTGCCAATCATGGTAATGAAAGGGATAGTTAAGGCTCCTATTTCCGGTACTTCCGCCGGAAGCATAACGATCAACTTTCCTCAATATGGCGTCCGTATCGCTCGCTCGTATGCATCAAGTGCATTCCCCGCACCCCACCCTTCCTGGGAGGGGTGCAATCAACCCCCGGGGGAGGGGTGAGACCGGGCAACATTTAAGGTGAGCTTCCGGTGCGCCTTCGTGACGCTCTAATACGCCGCCCACTAACACCCGTGATATTAAAGCTTATCGGAAAGTTATTGACACCGAAAGCTACCAAAC
>NC_064874.1:76483556-76488556 GCF_943734745.1 Anopheles darlingi | reverse complement strand
GGACAAAAAAGAAAGAAAGGAAAAGAGCGAAGCATTAGTGCGACCCACAAAGTTCATCCACAAGCTGCCCTGGAGCACTAGCAACCAAGGCAGGGGATAGTGTAATCGCCAAAAATACAACAGTCAACAAGGGTGAGAAAGTTTTAATTTAATCTGCCCATGTACTCCCATCGTGGGCCATGGTGGGAGGCTAAAAGCTCGGCCGCCCGACTGTGCACTACATGCCGCGTTGCACGTACGGCTTGGTCCGCAATTTTTTCTTTCTATTCCCTTCCGAAACTTCCACTGCACGTGATGCATTACGGTGGAAAGTGCATGGAAGAAAGAGCCGCTCCACGAGAGCGACCATCGCACGTTGCGTTCGATGGTGGTGGGTCAAACTGTATTGGACGAACTCAGTAATATCGTGGGTGCGTGTGTCGCATATGGTAATCTTCGTCGAACGCGCCACTATCAAGTTAGGAGGGTTGAAAAAGAAGAATCCTGCCGGAAGTGAAAAATAATGGACACCGCGTACTGGGATAGTTCACAGACGATAAAGTTGTCGCATACCTCGCTCACTGCGTGCTTTGGTAATAAAAAAACGCGGTGTAAAACGTGGCGTAAATGAGACCCGCACTTTCCACAGCCAGGCAAAGATCAAAGCGGGCTGGTAGTGCATTGTTTAAATTATTCATCCCGCGTAACGATCAGCAGCAACCATGAAGAAGGGAACCGCAAACTTACTGAGAGAATACCCGAGCAAGAAAGATTCGCTTTCTTCATCGTCACAGGATCCGTGCGCTGGTGCGGGTGGCGTAAGTGGGGTAGTTCGTAATCCGTTCTCGAGCACGCGGGTGGTGACCACCTGCCGCTCAACACCGACCAACCACTATTGCACCGACCTATGGTGGTTGCGGCCAACTGAAACTAAAACACAAATAAGATGAAAACCTTCAAACTTTGCTCTTTGCGTCTTAATTAAACTTTTGTAAAGCAGATTATGTCTTATGTCGGTGTAGTGGGCGAACATGGTCCTGGATCGTTGTGCAAAAAGGGGCACTCGTAGTCGAACAACATCTCGCACTGGGGCCGATGTGTAGTAGCTGATGGCGGCGAAAAGTAAAAGCACAGCGAATTGGTTGTTCCATGCTTGTTTTGCTTTGGTGGTCTTGTCTGCTTGAAATTATCACAAATCCGACAGAACCACGGTGGAGATAGTGTTTGGCCTCCTGCTTCATGTTAGTTGGTTGTTAGTAGCGAAAGTTGTATCAGGTCAATGGCAACGGATTGCAATATCCTAGGTCAACGGTAGGAATCCGGCGAAAATCTCTTCTATTTTTCTTAACCAAGGTGTCTAATTTAATTTAGTCTGATTAATCAGTTATCCTTGACATCTTCCTTGTTCATTCCTCGAAATAACTGTTCCTTGAGTCGTTTTGTTTTACAACCAAAATTCTGAAAAACATAGCTCCATTCAATTAATTTAATTTGAAAATTACCTGTTCCCATAGATCAAAGTGTCATAATAGCAATTTAATTTGCGATTAGGTTCCCGGAAGGTTGCCTGTTTCCAAATATGTCCTACCTAGAAATTTACTAACCGACCAGACTGTGTTGCGAAGAATTCTCGTCCAACATTCCATGTAAAAATGCACATTGGTTAGTTATTCACATAGAAGCGGCCGTCGGTGTGGCAGTGTGCAGCAGGATTTATGGGTATTGTTCTCCTGTAAAGCCCTATCCACACGGATTAGTTGATCCCGTGAAGAGAACTTCTGCTTTTGGTTTCAACGAATCACGTGATTTACTCCGCTGGGGTTTTAGAATCCTAGCGTTGTGCATGTTCTCGATGCTCGGGGCGGTTTTGCCATGCTATTTTTTGAATAAGAATATCATGAAGGGATAATCCATCTAGTAAAAAAATGTGTAACGCCCTTTTAAGCTCGATGAATCTGCAATCAACCTCCACAGATAGCGACTGGTGTATCAACGTTTGCAATCAATGTTTCGGTTTTGCAATTTAGTTTTCTTAACAGTTGTTAATCAATAAAAGAATAACGCTGTATTCATATACCATACACTTTGTTGTTTATTGCTTAAATTAACAAACACTGACTCATTCGGCCAAATACTACCTCTTGCATAATTTCGGTAACGTTGAATCACCACCAGGATTTGTTGTGCATCTGCTTGAATTTGGTCATGTTGATCAGGATGGAATTTTTGATCGACTCTTTGTCCCGGTTCTGGCCGTAGTAATCCACAAACTCTCCATTCGGATCAACCAAGTACATGATGATAGTATGATCCACAATATAATCGTTGTCCTCGTCTTTAGGACCGGCACTGAAGTACACTCGGAATGCACGGCAAACTTGCGCAACCTGATCCACGGTTCCGGTAAGCCCAAGCAACCGGGGTGAAAACTCCTTTACATATTTGCCGACGATCTCTTTCGTATCGCGCTGTGGATCAACGGTTATGAAGATAGGTTGCACCGGCTCGGCCGTTTCGTCCTTCTCCAGATTATCTACGACTGCTGCCATCTTTTCCAACTCATCCGGACAGATGTCGGGACAGTGCGTGAATCCGAAGTAGATAAGCAACCATTTGCCCAGAAAATCCGACGATTTTCGAGGGTTGCCATTCGAATCAACTAGCTCCCACTTGCCACCGATCGCTGCTTTGCCCAGTTGCCGCTTCCGCTCTCTGAGCAAAGCCTGTTCTTTTTCATCCTTCACGTACCACATGAAACCGAGCACTCCGATTCCGGCCGTGGCAATAAATGCAAAGCTTTTCCACGTGATGGGTCCCTTGCCCTTCATCGGATCGGTCTGTCCGGATGTGTGTTGAAATCTGCTCCAAAGACTGGCGCCGGAGTTATTCCATCGTCCGGCCGGAGTGGTCAGGTTTGCAGCGCGGGCGGCACCGGCACCTGAACCCAAACCCCCAACACCACGGATCAATCGGATGAGCATTTTCGACATTTCCAGCAAATTATCTGCAACGACCAACAATAGTTAGGATTCATGCTGTAACATAGAGGAAGTTTTGTTGAAACTTACCGGTAATTAATCCTTCTTTTAAGTATTTCTTATCATCTAGAAATTTGTGTAACTCGGCGGGTTTGCGTGTTTTCTTTTTTTTTGGCCGGGTTGTTTGACAGATGGTGGTCTATCTGAAAAAAATCGATCAAACAAATCGACGAATTTCACAACGTCACAATCGTCGATGAAGGCGCCCAAAGTGTCAAACGGCAACGCTTTTCCCGTGTGAATTCCCTCGTTTGTGGAGGGAAAATATTAAAATTCTTGTTTTCCGTTTGTGTCGTGCTTAATTTGTTTGCTATCCCGGGCGTGATTACCATCAGCGCGATGTCCGGGTTCACCTTTGGCGCCCCGACCACTTCGGCGCCAGCCTTCTCGTTCGGGACGCCGGCTGCGAGCACCACCACTCTTGCGGCAGCTCCGGCAGCGGCGGCAACAGGATTTTCGTTCGGTGCGCCAGCCACCGCCACCACGACCACGGCAACAGCGGCCGGAGGATTCGGTTTTGGGAAAACAACAACCGCCACCACAGCTGCCGTTGCTCCGGCTCCGTTAAGCTTCGGACTAGGAACGACGGCGACGGCGAGTCCCTTCGGAACTCTCGGTGCAGCCACCGGAACATCTACGGCAACTACGACGTCCAGCGGTTTCGCTATTCCGACGCTGAACTTTGGTGCTTCTTCGACAGCCGCTGGCACGACGGGTGGCCTTGGAAGCGGGCTTGGGGCGACAGGAGGATTATTCGGAGCCGGAAAAACTACAACTTTGACTACTGGTTTGACGACTCAACAGACAGCGGCGACGACCACGACCAGTACGGTCGGATTGGGCGGTGTGGACATTAATGCCAATATGCCAAAGTCGGTGGAAGGCAAAAACGAAGGCACTAAAGCAAAAGAAGCCCAGGTTCCGCAGGAAATCATCAGCACCGTAGAGCATCTGAAGGAGTACATCAAGAAGCAGAAAACGATTAGCTCGGACATTGCACGCTGCTCGGCACGGAAGATGTCGAACGTATCCAACGAAATAAAGAACCTCAACTGCACCCTGGCGGAACTGTCGAACAGCGTGAGCAACAACCAGAACGCCATCAAGCTGTTGCGCCACGAAACGTCCAGCATCACCCACCAAGCGGATATGGCACAGCGAACACAGGAAACGCCGGCCGGGCTACAATTCGAGAATACGCTCCCATTGCAGTACTTTATCGAGCTAATACAGAAGTACGAGTCAGATCTAATCAATCTAAAGCAGCAGGTCGAGCTGACCGAGAAGCACATGAACTCGCTCACGACCCCGCAGTACTTTACGCCGCAACATCTGAAGCTGTGTCTGCAGCAGATCTACGAAAGTTTCGTCGCTCTCGCCGGTCGACTGCACGAGCTGCATCAAAAGGTGGAAATGCAGAAGGAACAGTATCTGAACTTGCGGAAATACTTGCTGCGAGACAATACTGATGTGTTCGAGAGCAACGACGACACGAAGGGTAGCGGAAAAGCAACGGACAAGTATGCTCTGAACATCTCCTCTGGACCGACACCGTTCTCGTCCGTCATGGGCAACGTGAGTTTCGGAGTATCCATGCGGCAGTCGGGCACCGGATCGGCGCTATGGCCAGGAGGAACCGGTGGAACGGCGGATCAGAGTAAAGGTCCTTCATTCGGGACGACAAATTTCTTCGGCATGAGCTCGGGAGCCGGTGCGGGTGCAGCAGGCACGGATAGCTTGGGTTTCGGTAATCGCTTAGGTTTTGGTTTCGGTTCTATGGCCGCGACCGGCACGGATGCCTTCAACTTGCAGAAGCCTCCGCTAGGGAGCAAACGGAATAAACACTAAGGGGCGCATCATCCGCAGTTACTCGGGAGCATTGTAAAAGGAAATTTGCAAAGACAGAGCGATAGGAAAATTTAAGAAAAAGTGGCTCAATAAAACGGATGAATCGAACTTTGACTATTTCTTCGTCCTTAATAT
>NC_064874.1:76463556-76478556 GCF_943734745.1 Anopheles darlingi | reverse complement strand
AGCTTCCGGTGAACGAGTACGTGTTCAACGCACTCATCATGGGGCACTCGCAGGCAGAGTAAGTTTTCACCAACACTGAGAGACAGGGCAAAAGATCCAGCACTTGCATTGAACGTGTTTCTGTTTGCAGTGATCTCGAATCGGCCACCGGCATTCTGGCGGTGATGGCCCAGGCTGGATTGCAACCATCGGCCGACACGTACACCACACTATTGTGCGGTTATGCCCGTAAGGGTGATATTGAGTACATCCTCAAAACGATAGACAGCTGCGAACAGAAGGAAGTGTTCCTGCTCGATAAGGACATTCTCGAGATTGTCTACACACTGGCGACCAACGGACATGCAGAGAAAGTGGATCCCCTGCTGGAGCGTATTCGACGACAGGCTGGGTACAATCAGGATGCCGTCAATGTAATCCTGCGTCTCATCAACAAAGGACAGGAAGAGGTCAGCCTTAAGCTGCTGCGTACGATGCCTCGAGCATCGAAAAACGATGGAGAGCTGGCGAACACGGGCGGGTTCCTGGTACGGCAGCTGGTGCGTGCTCAGCGACCGGCCGAAAAGCTAATCGCCATCTGTCGTGAGCTGCAGGAGAGTGGCATGAATGATCGCGCTTTCCTGGTGGCGCTTGAAACGGCTCTCAAGGCCGGTTCGGTTGAGACGAGTTTTGCGTTACTGAAAGAGCTGGCCACACAGCAGCAACCGATTCGACAGCATTTCTTCTGGCCGCTGATGTGCGGTAATCGTGCAAAAATGTCACAGGAAGCACGCACAGAGAACGTGTTGCTCGTGCTGCGCACCATGATGGAGGAATTTAGCATCCACCCGAGCAGTGAAACAATCCGCGACTACGCCATCCCGAACATGCCCGTCACTAACAGCGAAATTGCGATCCAGTTGTTGCGCAGTGTTGGTATCTCGTCGGCCGTCGCTAGTAGCAGCTGTGCCCATCACGCGCTAGAGCGTAACAATCTCAAGGAGGCGGCCAACATTGCGGGACGCTATCGGGCGTACTATTCACCAGGAGTGTTCCGGAAACCGCTGGTGCAAGCCCTCGTCCAATCCCGGGATTATGACTCGTACATACGCTTCTCGCGTTCACTGTATGATGGACTCAAACGATCGCGCCCATCCGAAGACGAAACGGCGGAAGGAGCCGTGGAAGGTGCCGATACCAGTTCCGGCAGAAATGCCGATACCGTACAGGGAGAAACGTTGGGTTGTATGCTGTTCGACGTGGTGACAACGTTCAAGACCGATCGTGTCGAGGTCCTCGAGCGATTGCTGACTGGATTCGTCAACCAGGGCCTCTCGATCAGCGGTGAATTGGCGGAGCGAATCCAGGAACGGCTTGGCGCTGAGCTGACTTCGGAAATCTCGTCCATGCTTTCGAAACTGGCGGCCGGTGATCTGCAGCCGGTCGAAGTAGAGCGTCCCGCGATCGGTAATCAACGCTCGAGACAAGCCAATTCGGCTGGTAATCTTTCAGTACCACAACTGGAACGACTGATCACTGATCTGGAAAACCGAAAGGAAAATGCAAACGGGCTGAAAGCTCAGCTCATTCGTTCGGCCATTCGATCCAACGATGTGCCAAAAGTGGCGGAAGTGGTACAGCGCCTGGAGTCGGAAAACTACGTTATCAGTCCAGCAATCTACGGACAGGTGATGGAACTGTACGCTACGAACGGTAAACTTGAAGAAGCATTCGACCTGCTGAAGCGAGTGAAATCAAAGCAGCCCGATTTTGTGCTTGATCGTATAAAGGTCGTGCGCTTTGCTCAGGGTCTGCTTGAAGCGGAACGTTTCGATGAGGCCTTTCGTTTTCTGCAAGAGCACGCATCCAACAAGACGACGATATCGACAGCAGCATCATCAGAACAGGTCACTGAAGGCAACGAAGCGGAGAATACTGAACCAGTGGATTTCGTTTACAACAGTGCCTGCTGGCGCTTGTTGAATATTTTGGCGGAGAAGGGCAACGTGGAGCAGGTGGGCAGTCTGTTCGATCATTTGATCGCTCAGCGCTACATCAAACCGCAAAACATCTTCCTCGGATCACTCATCAAGGTACATCTGGTGAAGGATGATCTGCCCAGTGCCATGACTGCGTTTGAGCAAATATGCCAGAGATACCGTGCAACTCCATGGAAGACGGAGCTTACATGCCGATTGATTCAGGCCGAAGATGCAGCCAACTTGCAGCGGTTGACGGATCTAAGTACGGAAGTGCACGGCGAAGTGAACAGTCTGTATGATCTCGTGTTTGCGTTCGTCGACTGTGGCCGTATTCGACAGGCAAGGAAAATTCTTGAAACACCTGGACTGAGAACACGCTATCAACGCATACAGACGGCCTGTGAACGTTACCAGCAGGAGGGTAAAACCTCAAGCTTGGAGGGATTAATGGAAGCGACCAAAGATCTCAACCACATCGATCGCGGCGAGATTTATCACAAGCTGTTGCAAAGCTACATCAACGAGCGAGATGCGGATAAAGCACTTGGACTGTGGACGAGAATGCAGGAGGAAAGTGTATCGCCAACGGATGCTTTCCTCACAGAGCTGGCGAATTTCTTGACCACGAATGGGTACGATGTACCTTTTGCCGTTCCGGAAGCCCCCAAAGCAAAGCCCGCGGGCAAGGCAGCAAGCAAGGCTGCTCCAGCAGCTAGCACGAAACGTAATCAGCAACCGCAACCACAGCTAGCACCTGCCGTTAAGGATTTGAAACAGGCGATCAAAATGAATGATGCCGATCGCATTTTGGCCGCTTACGAAGCAGTCAATCCGAACGAAAAGCTAAACCTCACCGAACAGTCGGCCATCATCGAAGCGCTCATCAATCGCGATCGGCTTGGGGAAGCCACAAAGAAGGTGATGAGCATTCTCGAGCAGAATCTGTTCCCTATTCCGCGAACATTCAAGTACTTCCTCAACAAACTGGCGAACTCTGGTGATGTTGCGACGTTTGAGCGGATCTCAAGTCTCATTTCGGACGATTTAAAGCGACAGGTATCCTTTGATAACAGATTTTGCCACGCAAACGTTGCCGGTGGCAACGCGGAACAGTATCTGCGTCGTTTGGAAGAAGCTTGCGAGAAGCTGAAAACCAAGGAGGAAGCGATCGTTGCTGCGAAACACTTCCCCGTTGGTGGCGCATCCGGCATCCTTTCACAGCATCCTGAACTACATGAACGCTACCTTCAGCTAGCCGAACAGTACGCCAAATGGGACTTGTTGGCACCGATCAATGCTCTCTGGATACATTACTTCATTGCGGGCGAATCGGACAAGGCCAACGCAATCTGGGATCGACATCTGGCTCAAAGCTCGCGTATCATGTTCCAAAAGGTGATACAGTTGGCCCGAGACACCAAAGACGATGCTCTCTGCCGACGATTGCTGGAGCAGCTACAGAACTCGAAAATTTCTGAGAAGGGCAAGGGTCTGATATACAGCTGCCTCATCGATACGCTGGTCGGGAAGAATCAACCGGAACAGGGACTATTGGCGCTGGAAACGGCTCTGAAGGAAACCTGTCTTGAGAACGTTAACCGGACGGCGCTGAAGCGACTTAGTGATAGTTTGTCTGCAAAGGGTTTACCTTTCCCGTACGCCATACCGGCAAAAACCGCCAAGGCTGCTGAACCGTCGTCCACCAGCAGCAGTGATAGCGATAGCGAGAGCAGCAGTGACGAGGAAGCAAAGAAAAAGGCCGCGCGGGCACAAAGCGGGAAACAAGAGAGCACTAAAAAAGCGTGAAAATGTGGCGTTATACAGTATAAGGTAATATAGTACCGGGAGCAGTAACCAAACTGAATGAAATCATCAAAACATATAATGAATGTTGGCGTATTAACGGAGGGAATCCGATTTGAATTAGTCGAGCTAATAGTTGAAGCGAGTGCTTGTAGACACGCATTTTCTTTGCGGTTTTGTTCATCATCTATACGATTGCGATGTGTAGTAGTGGAGCCTAATAAATCCTCGGTTTAAAACTATTCCCTGATTCTTCTTTCATTCGCTGGACAACGAGTCGGCTTGGGGAAGCCACAAAGAAGGTGATGAGCATTCTCGAGCAGAATCTGTTCCCTATTCCGCGAACATTCAAGTACTTCCTCAACAAACTGGCGAACTCTGGTGATGTTGCGACGTTTGAGCGGATCTCAAGTCTCATTTCGGACGATTTAAAGCGACAGGTATCCTTTGATAACAGATTTTGCCACGCAAACGTTGCCGGTGGCAACGCGGAACAGTATCTGCGTCGTTTGGAAGAAGCTTGCGAGAAGCTGAAAACCAAGGAGGAAGCGATCGTTGCTGCGAAACACTTCCCCGTTGGTGGCGCATCCGGCATCCTTTCACAGCATCCTGAACTACATGAACGCTACCTTCAGCTAGCCGAACAGTACGCCAAATGGGACTTGTTGGCACCGATCAATGCTCTCTGGATACATTACTTCATTGCGGGCGAATCGGACAAGGCCAACGCAATCTGGGATCGACATCTGGCTCAAAGCTCGCGTATCATGTTCCAAAAGGTGATACAGTTGGCCCGAGACACCAAAGACGATGCTCTCTGCCGACGATTGCTGGAGCAGCTACAGAACTCGAAAATTTCTGAGAAGGGCAAGGGTCTGATATACAGCTGCCTCATCGATACGCTGGTCGGGAAGAATCAACCGGAACAGGGACTATTGGCGCTGGAAACGGCTCTGAAGGAAACCTGTCTTGAGAACGTTAACCGGACGGCGCTGAAGCGACTTAGTGATAGTTTGTCTGCAAAGGGTTTACCTTTCCCGTACGCCATACCGGCAAAAACCGCCAAGGCTGCTGAACCGTCGTCCACCAGCAGCAGTGATAGCGATAGCGAGAGCAGCAGTGACGAGGAAGCAAAGAAAAAGGCCGCGCGGGCACAAAGCGGGAAACAAGAGAGCACTAAAAAAGCGTGAAAATGTGGCGTTATACAGTATAAGGTAATATAGTACCGGGAGCAGTAACCAAACTGAATGAAATCATCAAAACATATAATGAATGTTGGCGTATTAACGGAGGGAATCCGATTTGAATTAGTCGAGCTAATAGTTGAAGCGAGTGCTTGTAGACACGCATTTTCTTTGCGGTTTTGTTCATCATCTATACGATTGCGATGTGTAGTAGTGGAGCCTAATAAATCCTCGGTTTAAAACTATTCCCTGATTCTTCTTTCATTCGCTGGACAACGAGTCGGTTGACGTTTTAATTTCGCCATTTATGAAATAGTGTTCGCCATTTCACAAATTGCCAGCTCCGCAATACTTCGATTAAACATGTTTGAAAGGTACTTAGTATTAATTTACACTTGCAGATATGATTAAGAATAAAATTTCTGGATAATTCTGGGATGCCCTATTTTCAACGGTCGCAGTGCACGTGCTTCGAATTGCGTTACGCCAACCGTAACGTAGAATAACGCTTCTCAACAACCTAAAGCCTGCCACACACAGCACGCGTTACTTGCGGCAGATGCGGCACCTGCGGACTCCTTTCTGGTTTGTCAAACACGTGATCCGATGAGACCCTTCAGACCGGCTGCTGATGCGGCAGTTGCGGCCGATTTTGTACCAAATCACAAATCGGCCGCAAGTAACGCGTGCTGTGTGTGGCAGGCTTAATCGATTGCTCTATCGAGGGTTATAGAGTGGCCGTAACACGTAAACACGTAGAAAAAAAAACTCGTCAACAGATAATTAACTCGTCGCGACGAACAAAGTGCTCTTTTCCCGAGGTTTTCGTGGCGTTCCTTTTCGTTACTCCAGCCAGATTAGTTGTCCGTTCTAAGTAAAGTTTGTGTCAATAAAGTGATATCAGCAGGATGATTCGTCTTGGGCAATTGATCGTGCGACGAAGCCAGCAAGTAAAAGGCATCGAAATTCGAAGGTAAGTCAGGAACACAAGGAAATGGCGAAACTTATTTATAGCCCATCGCTCATTTATGGGAAAAGGAAGAACAGTGAAGTGGGGTCGGTTCAGCAGATTTGATCCTTTTTTTGCTGGCGCTAACTGGCGCGACCTTGAAAACGGTAAAGCGCGTGTTTCGCGTGGTTTCTTCCCGAAGTTTCCTTGAGGCAAGGCCGTTCCCCAAAATATAGGTCAACAGCTAGAGAAGGAATCGAAAACGATTGGGTGTTAATCTTCCTCCCGAACCAGTTTCATAAAGAAGCAGATAATGTGGTGGATGCGCTGGCGTTGGTCACGAACGGCGAATGGACGGACGGTCGGACGGAGCAAAGTCTAGGATTTACGTAAACAACTCGTAATTCCTCGTTAACGCGCGCACGGCACATGGTAGCTGTGTTGACATCGATGGTTCACGTGTACGCGGTTGCTTACCAACGAACACCTTGGCAACTTTTGGCCTTTTTTGCGGAAGAGTTTCGACGATCTTCCACCGACCGATATGAAAATATCCCTCGTTCACATGGCTTACTATGATGGTCATTGGTGTAATCTTTTGTATGAGCTGCTTCTAGTTGTTCCACCAAGCTACTCGCGCGATAAGATATCGTAGCTCGTGCGTGACACCGCCTGCCAGCAAACTGGTTTTCACCAGTATCACTTATGCCCTTATGCTTCTATTTGCAGATGTCTATCCGCGGCACCGCAGGCCAAGCAGGCCGAAACGCAGCAGGCTGCGTCGCCGGCCGAGGCGGAGAAGCGCCAAAATCTGTCCTTCCTGACGAACATCTTCCGCGGTGAGGTGCAACCAGTCCAGGTGTTTCCCTATCCGGAAGCGCTCGATGCCGAGCAAAAGGAGTACATTGCCTCGTTTGTTGATCCGGTCACCAAGTTCTTCGATGAGGTGAACGATCCGATGAAGAACGATGCCAATTCGTCGATCGACGAAAAGACCACGGAAGCGCTGTGGGATCTCGGTGCGTTCTCGCTCATGGTACCGCCCGAGTATGGTGGACTCGGTCTGAACAACACCCAGTACTCGCGCATGTGTGACATTATCGGTGGTCAAGATCTGGGCCTGGGCATTTTCATCGGAGCACATCAGAGCATCGGCTTTAAGGTAAGCAAAGCCACTCAGCACAGATGCTACTGATAAGCAAATGGTAGCACGTGTACCGGCTGATAAGGGACTCTTCCGCGTGGGGCCTGTGAACCTTTAGACCCAGCGGGTGTTATTGAGCCGTCCTTTACTTCATTTTTCGCTTGTGCTTATGCTTTCAGGGAATTTTGTTGTACGGTAACAAGGAGCAGAAGGAAAAGTACCTGCCGTTGGTGTCCACCGGCAAGGTGTACGCTGCATTTGCACTCACGGAACCGAGTTCCGGCTCTGATGCGGGATCCATCCGCTGTCGTGCGGTGAAGTCGGCCGACGGGAAGCACTATGTGTTGAATGGCTCCAAGATTTGGATCTCGAACGGAGGCATTGCGGACATTATGACCGTGTTTGCGCAAACCGAGGTAGAAGATCCGAAGACGGGCCAAAAGAAGGACAAAGTGACGGCGTTCATCGTGGAGCGAGGTTTCGGTGGAGTGAGCAGTGGCCCACCGGAGAACAAGATGGGCATCAAGTGTTCGAACACGGCCGAAGTGTACTTCGAGGATGTAAAGATTCCGGTAGAGAACGTGCTGGGGAAGGAGGGCGATGGCTTTAAGGTGGCGATGAATATCTTGAACAATGGACGTTTCGGTATGGCCGCCACACTTTCCGGTACGATGCGTGCCTGCATTCAGAAGGCAGCAGAACACGCCACTAACCGGGTGCAGTTTGGACGCAAAATTGAAACGTACGGTGGCATTCAGGAGAAACTGGCCAAGATGGCAATGCACCATTACGTGACCCAATCGATGGCGTACATGATTTCGGGCAACATGGACACGGGTTCGCTTGACTACCATCTGGAGGCGGCCATCTCGAAGGTTTTCGCGTCCGAATCGGCCTGGTATGTGTGCGACGAGGCCATTCAAATTCTTGGTGGAATGGGCTTCATGAAGGACTGTGGTCTCGAGCGAGTGATGCGCGATCTACGTATTTTCCGCATCTTCGAGGGTACGAACGACATTTTGCGTCTGTTTGTGGCCCTGACCGGTATCCAGTACGCCGGTGGACATCTAAAAGAGCTGCAGAAGGCATTCAAAAATCCGGCCACGAACATGGGTCTCATCTTTAAGGAAGGATCGCGCCGCGCTATTCGTCGCATCGGGTATGGCGGTACCGATCTCACCCCTTACGTGGCCGAACCGCTGAAGGTATCGGCAAAGCAGTGCTCCGAGTGCATCGATCTCTTTGGCCAAACAGTCGAGTCGCTGCTGGTCAAGTATGGCAAAAAGATTGTCGATGAACAGTTCCTACTGAACCGGTTGGCAGATGCTGCTATCGATACGTACGCGATGGCAGTAGTGCTATCGCGAGCCACCCGAACCGTCAACAAGAATCTCCCCTCGGCCGACCATGAGGTGCTGATGACCAAGGCGTGGTGTCACGAAGTAAGTTCAGCAAGGGCCTAGTACCTTCATCGTTGCAGCAAAGCAGATTCTAATGACTTCTCTGTTTCCTCTGCAGGCAAGCGATCGTGTTCGTGTGAACATTCGAAAGATTAACTCCGACTCGTTCGTGAAAAACTACGGTGTTATGTCGCAGATCTCAAAGACTATCTGCGCCAACAACGGTATCGCGCACAATAACCCACTTGACATTGAGTAAAGTACGAGGAGCCTGGGGTATGTTGCAACAACGACAAAACGACAAGCCTCAGCCAGCGGAGCACGCGATTTCTAGATGGTTTTCCTCGTGGAAACTGTCCCCGATAGTGAGTTCCAAAAGGCATTCGACAAGACGAGATGATAGTACATATGCCTCACCTCTCGACCAAGACGATTCTGATGTGTTACTCTTTTAGTGACAGGGAAGCAAAGCGGTAAACCGTAAAGAAGTTACCCATCGAAAAGTGAAGTAACGATGTAACGTATGGCCATCGTATGTGAGGCACAGACAGGAGTAGTCAATTTTTTATGTAATCTTTTTCCATCTCGTAGGACAATTTTTGTTATATTTTTTAAACCATTTAAGCACATTTTCGTTAGGCAATCACTTGCAGAAATAGATTATCTAGTTTTTTCATTATTGTGAGCAATTATACATGCAACAACCGCTATTCCACCAGCTGAGTGTGTAAAGATTGTGAAGGGATTTATGTTATTATGGGAATCGAATCATTACCACCCAAACCTACAAACCACCTGGACAGCAACTACTAAAGCACTTAATTTTAATGATACCATGTATATAAAACCTCAGATGCTGCTAAAGAGAGTTAAAATAGATAAATAATTTCATAAAATACCGCTCAAAATGTAAATCAATTTGAGTTGTCCGAATGGGGAGGTTAGAAGCTTTCATCCTGCTTCGCATTTCTTATCGATTGGAAGTTTGATAATTTTCCAGCTTTCCTATTATATTGTGTACCATCCAAGAGGCTGCAGTCGTCGCGAAACACATTTCAGAGTATAAAAAAATAGCACAAATAAAAAGAACACTCTCTATTGGATTCTTTTTCTTTTCTAGAATGGCACTGAAGTGTCGATCAGATTGGATGGGTCATCGTGATCGTGATCCAATGGATAAGTTCCCTTTCGTTTCGTAACGGCATTTGATAAGGAGTCACGCGTACGCGTCTTGAAAAATGGAATTCCCGCCCAGGGTGTCCGATGTCCATTCAGGGCAAGCTATGTACATTGGGGGTGAACTAGGAATTCGTAAATCCCTCCTGGGCGAGGAAATGGCGATATCCAGTTTGCGTTAGCGAGATAGTAATGTACGCGGCGATATCGTCTTTTCTGATAACATTTAAGACACGCAATACACCTGGCAAACCTCCCAGGGGGTATCATCGAACCGGCTTGGTTCAGTTTCGAGACGGATTCAACGGAGTAAACATACACTTTTACAAGAAGACAAGAATATGTTGAGAATAACGTGCACTAGTTTCGTCCGAAAAGCAGGTTTTTGTCCCGCTGTTGTACGGAATGTGTCCACGAGTTGCTCGCTATATGGCGCGAAGACCGCGAAGGAGGATAAGGTCAAGCCAAATCGATCGTTTGTGATGAATCTGTTCAGTGGTAAGCTGCAAACGGCCGAGGTGTTCCCTTATCCGGAACCGTTAAATGAGGAGCAGCGTGAATACACGCAGGCCTTCATCGATCCTACGCTCAAGTTTTATCAGGCAAGTGCCTACAGGACATCAGTTTCTCGGGGCAGGTTTTTGATTTGTTTAATGTATCGTTGGAAACGCAGGAAGTGAACGATGCCGCCCGGAATGATACGACAGCCAACGTGGAGCCAGCCGTTGTTGATGCACTCTGGGAGGGAGGTTTCCTTGGGGCGTTCGTTCCAACAGAGTATGGTGGCTTGGGCCTGTCGAACGCACAATCCGTCCGATTATCCGAAATCAATGGAAGCTATGATCTGGGACTAACCATCTATACTGGTGCTCATCAGACAATCGGAACCAAGGGCATCCTACTGTACGGTAACGAGGCGCAGAAGAAAAAATATCTTCCACAGCTAAGCTCTGGCCGAGTATTCGGTGCCTTCGCCCTTACCGAACCTGGAACCGGATCTGATGCGGCCTCAGTGAAGACGAAAGCCGTCCTGAGTCCCTGTGGGAAATACTACATCCTAAATGGGTCCAAACTGTGGATTTCCGGGGGTGGTATTGCAAACATCTTCACAACCTTTGCCCAAACGGAATTTGTAGATCCTCAGACGGGCGAAAAGAAGACAAAGATGAGTGCCTTCATCGTAGAACGTGCCTTCGAGGGGGTCAGCACGGGACCACCGGAGGACAAGATGGGCATCAAGTGCTCAGTCACGACGGAAGTGTTCTTTGACGATGCGAAGGTTCCCGTGGAAAACCTGCTTGGTGAGCTGGGCCAAGGATTTAAGATTGCGGTAAACATCCTTAACTCGGGACGCTTCGGTCTGGGAGCTATGTTGTCTGGCACAATGAGGACGTGTGTCGAGAAGGCGGCCGATCATGTGACGAACCGAGTGCAGTTCAAGCGGAAATTGATCGAATTTGAAAACGTGCAGGAGAAGCTAGCCCTAATGACTACCCATCAGTATGTGGCCCAGAGTATTACCTACATGGTAGCGGGCAACATGGACAAAGGATCGGTCGATTTTCACCTGGAGGCAGCTGTAAGCAAAGTGTTCTGTACCGAGGCAGCCTGGTACGTGTGTGATGAGGCCATTCAGCTACTAGGTGGCAATGGATTCATGAAGTCCAGCGGTCTCGAACGATTCCTGCGCGATATGCGGATATTCCGGATCTTCGAAGGAGCGAACGATGTTCTGCGGATGTTCATTGCCCTGACCGGCATTCAGGCCGCTGGTAATGAGCTGCGGCAGTTGCAAAAAGTGTTGAAGAACCCGCTTAGCAATCTGGGAGTCGTGCTGGCGGAAGGATCAAAGCGTGCTGGACGAAGTGTCGGACTTGGAGGTACCGATTTGAGTCCGTTCGTGGTAAGTGAACTGCAGACAGCAGCGAAGCAGTGCAGTGAGGTAAGTGATTCTCAGGGAGAACCTGGCGTTTGGCGTGGATATTCTGACGATTGAATCATACCTTTTTTGATTGCAGTGTGTGGATCTGTTCAGCAAAACCATCGAATCTCTGCTGGTGAAACACGGCAAAGGTATTGTCGAGAGGCAATTCCAGTTGGCCCGTGTAGCCGACAGTGTTATCGATATCTACACAATGGCGGTCGTCCTTTCGCGGGCCAGTCGAGCGGTTCGAAAGGGACTTCCATCAGCGGCACACGAAGTGCTCATGACGCAAATCTGGTGTCAGGAGGCAAGCAATCGCGTGCAGCGCAATATCCATCGGATTCACTCGAACGCGTTCAGGGACAACTACCAGCGGATGGCGGTGGTGGCGAAGCACGTAGCGGATCGCCGCACCCTACCGTATACTAATCCTTTGGAGATTGACTAAATCCTTTTTACGATATGCGTAGGCTAGATAAAATTCGATGAAAATACAGTTCGGTCCGTTATCAATACTCAACCCACCACTCTTCTCTTCAACGAGTCACTGCTTCTTACGGTCGTTGTGTTGCACTTGAATGCATATGTTCCTAGGTCCATTCCCGCATGGCTGCATGGATGAGGTATTAGTATGGTGGGCAGCGAATCGGCAGACCTCAGTCTCGTGCCAGTCGTCCAGTGATACCACGGTGTCGGTGTTTCCAGTTGTTTCCTTACGATCATCTTACAAACCATCATGTTGCGCTTGAGTGGTCAGATTTTGTCGCGGAATGAGTCATCATCAAAGGCGCTTTTGGGGCTATACTCCAGGTAAGTTTAAGCTATTTTATCATACAATCATATGAGCCACCTTCTGCCGGCATAATATCAAGGTCAGTCGGTCAATGAACGCGTAGTATGTTTGGTAAACAGAAACGCTACTCAGAATCGCTTTCTCGGAGAGGGTCGCCAATCCGCGAGAGCATCGCCAACTCTCTCTCTATCTCTCTCACGTGGGGAGCATTTCGGGAGGCCCAGCTGTGACGTGCCCCACTTGTCCCACTTGTGGTTCATTGTTAAGTATAGAGATCTCGAACGGTTGAGTTTTTGGTGAAGCTACGCTGGCAGAATCATGCATCGGCTACATAGTGCTATTCTGAAGGGTTCCCTAGGCCATTCCTTGCGCAATAATGTGGGATCAGTGTCGTCTATTGGCGAGAGGTAAGAAAGAAAATCAGTAACTGCAAGCCCACTAAAGCCAGCTCGGTAGCATAAGCGAACGAGCGACCGTGATACGTTTGCGGACTTTGCCCCCCTCATCGTACATCGGTATATCGGGGGACAGTGGTGGATTCGCGTAAATCCGCGATGAATAGCACCCGGTTTGTGCGTTGGTCCGGCTCTGAACTTTGGACCGGACCCAAGAGACAGCAGCGACGGGGGCTCAACTGATAATGGAGTGACGGCGACGAAACGATGAGCTAACCCGCTCCGTGTTGCTTCGGTGTGGTGTAGCGTGGCGGGTATGATTTCACAATTGCAGTAAATTACGTACTTTCAATTCCAGATGCTTGTCTGCCGCCGCCCAATCAAAACCGAGGGAAAAGGCACCACCGACACCCACGGTCAACACTTCGTACATGGCGAACTTGTTCCGTGGCGAGATCGAACCGCTCCAGGTGTTCCCGTTTCCGGATGCATTGAAACAGGAGCAGAAGGAGCTAGTGAGCTCGTTGGTCGATCCGGTCTCACGATTTTTGGTGAGTGTTCCATCGCTCTGGAACGCGACGAATTTGCTGGAATTGTTTCTCATTATCTCGTATCCCCGATAGCAAGATTATGATCCAGTGAAGGCGGAAAAGAACGGAGGTCCAGATGAGGCCACTTGGAAGAGCATGTGGGAGATGGGCCTTCTGGGTATCCAGGGGCCAGAGGAATATGGTGGACTGGCCCTACCGAACACAGGTTACGCCCGAATGGGTGAACTGATCGGTGCCGTCGATCTTGGGCTGGCGGTAGTGTTCGGCGCCCACCAAAGCATCGGTTGGAAGGGTGTGCTGCTGTACGGTACGGAGGAGCAGAAGAAGAAATATCTGCCCCAGGTGGTGACGGGTGGCACGCTTGCTGCGTTCTGCCTGACGGAACCGAGTTCTGGTTCGGACGCCGGGTCAATTCGTAGCAAGGCGGTAAAATCGGCCGATGGTACACATTACGTGTTGAACGGCTCCAAGATCTGGATTAGTGGTGGTGGTCTGGCCGACATACTCACGGTGTTCGCACAGACCGAGGTGACGGATCCGAAGACGGGCCAAAAGAAGGACAAAGTAACGGCGTTCATCGTGGAGCGAGGTTTCGGTGGGGTGAGCAATGGCCCACCGGAGAACAAGATGGGCATCAAGTGTTCGAACACGGCCGAAGTGTACTTCGATGATGTAAAGATCCCCGTAGAGAACGTACTGGGCAAGGAGGGTGATGGCTTCAAGGTCGCGATGAACATCCTGAATAATGGCCGCTTCGGTATGTCCGGCACGTTGGCCGGTACGATGGCACATTGTATCCAGAAGGCGGCGGAACACGCCACCAGTCGTGTACAGTTCGGACAGAAGATCGCTAATTTTGGCAACGTTCAGGAGAAGCTCGCCCGCATGGCGATGCGTCAGTACGTGAGCCAGTCGATGGGATACATGATCGCTAATAATATGGATGCTGGGCACAAGGACTACCATCTGGAAGCGGCTATTTCGAAGGTGTTCGCCTCAGAAGCGGCCTGGTACGTGTGCGATGAAGCGATTCAAATTCTCGGTGGAAACGGCTTCATGTCCGCCAGTGGTTTGGAGAAGTTCCTGCGCGACATCCGCATCTATCGCATCTTCGAGGGAGCAAACGACATCCTGCGGTTGTTCGTTGCACTAACTGGTATTCAATATGCGGGATCACACTTGAAGGAGCTGCAGCGTGCGTTTAAAAACCCGACAGCCAATCTGGGATTGATTTTCAAGGAGGGTTCACGTCGGGCGGTTCGTAGCATTGGCTACGGTGGTACCGATCTGAGTTCGTTCGTCGCCGAACCACTGAAGGAATCGGCTGCACTGTGTGCTGATAGTATCGATCGATTCTCGAGAAGCGTTGAAGCGTTGCTGATCAAGCACGGCAAGGGTATTGTGGATCAGCAGTACCTGCTTATCCGGCTGGCTGACTCGGCGATTGATATTTACGCCATGTCATGTGTACTGTCGCGTGCGACGAAAGCGCTCCAGGAGAAGGTCCCTTCTGCCGATCATGAAGTCCTGATGACAAAGGCATGGTGTATCGAGGTAAGCAGTCTCGGGCAGGTGTGTAGTTCCAGAGAATGTTAATTCGTGTTTTCTCTTCCGTTTAGGCTAATGCACGTGTTCGGAACAATATCCGCCAGGTGCATAATGGGGCCTTTTTGAAGAACCATGAAACGATGAGTTCCATCGCGAAGAACGTGTGTGAGCA
>NC_064874.1:76446056-76461056 GCF_943734745.1 Anopheles darlingi | reverse complement strand
TTTATATTGTTTATCGCGTTTTTTCTATCGTTTCTATTGTTTTTTGTTTCGACTGATCGTTTATTTGAATTTGCCGTTACTTTAACTCTTCAAAGAGTCATAACTTTCTTCTTGTTATCATTTTTGTGCGTTCGTTTATGGAAATTACTTTCACCAGCTCAAAATCCGTCGTTAAAATCCAACTATCATTGGGTTTGTTGGAAATGGGCTATTATCAACCATGTTGCGAAACTACCCAGCAATCTTTCTGCAATACCTATGTAATTTCTGTACACCTCGCTGCGACAGCTCCTTAAACGAATAAATCGAAAAACTACCTAAATATTATCAATCGACAATGAAAATGTTATGACCTCTCCCTCGAACCTACCTTGATGGTTCTATTTAACGTTTATAATGACTTTTTTAAAAAAGTTATTCAACCGGGAAGGTGTGAGCTTTTAGGGCAATTACTAACTTAGAATCACCTATTAAGATATCTGAAAGAGATGGAGGACGTTTAATAAGTCATTCGCAACCCTCTCCTCACCTTTCCACATTCTCCTCTTTCCACATGTTCATCAAGTCCGCCAAATGTATTCCACAAATCACGCCTTTGCAATGTAAGCAAAAACCGGATAAAATTGAGTTCACAAAACCACATTATGTAGTTTTCAATTTCTGGACATTCGTGAGGATTGAAGGAATTAAAATTTAAACAACAACCCGCTGGGTTGATAAGAATAGTAACCTTTGGCATTGCGATATGCAGAAACAAATGTTTACACAACTAAACAGGGCGCATCATGAGCGCTATAATGTCCTTTTTCAAGAAGAACGGTCCACAATAAATTCTCCATGGACCGCGCTTTTGAAAGGCCCAACAATGCGAATGGGAATTCCAGCTGCGAATACAAGCATAAAAATGACCTATTCTATCATGAAGCAATTAAAATATTGACGCCATAAATAAAGTTTTCACGTGCAGGACCCGAGGTATCGGGATTTCGTGTAGGTCAGGAAATTCCTACTTTCTTAGAAAGCCCAGCTTCGTCCTGCGCAGCGTGCTCTTTCGTTCGGGGGTTCTCCCTCAACATCGTATCGCCACATGCTTCGCCGGAAGCCGGCATCGAGCATGGCTTCGCGCGGCAAGATCCCTCATAACACGCAGGGCAGCGGTCGCGAACACACGTGGGTTGTTGCCGTCGTCCGTCGTACACACTCGAGTGCTTCAGGACGTTGGTGAAAGGCTGATCAGGCAGGCGTGTTATCATCGTGCTGTGCTATTGATTTGAGTGTTGGTTTTTTATGCTGTTCATATTGTACCAGACACCAAGTACGAGATATTAAAGTTTAATCTGTGTAAAATTGTGCTTCGACAAACTGTGCTACCAGCCACAGACCATTAGTTTGGATCTTAGCAGAAGGTGTCTACACGCGTGTTGTGTGTCCATAGAACCAGAACAAATTGATTCGAGAACACGGCAGGCGGTAGTGTGCAACCGAGCAATATAGTGAGTGTCTGTGAAAGGCCCAGGTGCTGCGGAAAACCCCTCCACTTCCAGTAATCGGGAGTGTGTGCAGCGAAGCAGAGAACGGGAGAGAAGTGTGCCAAATGAATCAATCAACAGTGTCCGAGGAAAGCCATTGCCGCCTCATGGATAGGAACATTGACTTTCATATAGTGCAGCTCGTGGAGCGGCTGGAGGCACTGCGCAAGGATGCCGGTCCCAAGATGTCCCACTCGGCGGTGCATGGACGAGCCAACATGCACAAGGAGCTGCGCACGTTGGAACTGTGGAGGTAAGCAAGCTCATCCCTACTGTATGAGATTCCCCACGGATTGTTTCACATGTGCCATACCATCTGCATCCACTCGGTGTCCAGACGAATAAGTTATTCAACGGGATACTTTCTAAGAATCAATTAAACCGATACGGGACTTTGGTGACATTCTCGACCGGGCGAACGAACGAGTGGACCGATAAGCATAGCCCCGGCTCCCCACTTCCACCGGTTGCACTAATTAATCACTCGTACAAGCAATTATCATTTCCTTTCGTCCGGAACGATTCCCCGGCTCTACGGGCACCCTCGGTCTCCTCTCCTCGTTCGGTTCGGTGCCGGTCGTTCGGTACAGTCAAGTGGTTTTGATGTTTTTTGATAAAGCATCGAAGCATCTTGGACCACCTCCCGGGCGCGACGACCTTACCCGAGCAACTGATTGGCTCGTCCGATGCTGCTCCCTCTCCCTTTTGGTTATGAGCTACATAAAAATGCAACCATTTTTCCCGCACAACTGTTTCCCCTGGCTGCCGGTGGTGTTGTTGATGGTTGTTGTTATTTGGAGCCAAGACTCCATCAAATATGGATTTCACTTTCTTGGGGCGCCCCTCGAACGCTCGCCCTTGTCCAGCTGGAATGATGTTCATGGTCGAAACCATCGATGCACCGATTAGGCATCTGCTCACCACCACTCCCCCTCCCCTCACACAGTTGTTCGATAGCTTGTGTTGGGTTTCGGTTTTGAATATTTCAATTATGCCGCTAACGAAAGATAATATCGATAAAGGAGATGGTTAAAAGGGCGATTAAAAGGGACGCCCCGTCACAGCATGCTGGCCATGATATCGTGAGCTATTCAAAAGGAAAGGTAAACACTCGCGTCGTCCGGCGCCCACGGACGTGTCGCGATCGAAAACGTGCTCCCCGGTCCCTGGTCTGGAAGCTGTGACACCGAAACAACGGCATCAGGTCCCGCGTTCCCATTTCGCTGAAGGATGACGGTTTCGGACCAAAAAAGCACGACGAAAACGACGCGCAACGCAAATCCAAAGCCATGGACGACGGCGACAACATGTAACATACTGGAGCCCCCGTTTGGCTACACCCGGGAGCCTGCCATGCTGGAGCGCCATGACGGATGTGCAGCAAATGTACGTAGTACGGCATCGGCGTGCGCCTGTGAGTCGCTTTTGCTCGGTTTGGTGCGAATGGTTAAAGGATATCTTAAAATAACTCGCTTAAAATGGGTTCGTTCAGCTGGTAGCATCATCATCGCGACCAGCGAACGGAGGGAGATAGCGCGACGGGACGGGGTTAGCATAAAGAAATGGCCCCGTGTGAGTCGCGTGTGAGTTAAAAAACCAACCTCTCCTTCCTCCCGCTTTCCCTATCGCTCGTTCGTGAGCGTCTCCCAAGTCGCACACGACAGAAATCATCTGCTGCCGCCGGCTGACGAAGGACCTTTACCCACGGCTTAACCTTGAGCAAGCCGTTGATTTTTGGAATTTCGTTAGACGACGTCGACGACGACTCCCGGCCACCGCCACCACCACGGCATCGGTGTCGGCATCGGCGTGAATCGAAACATCTGCCGATGCAAAATTACTTTGTCGATCTTGGCACCGCGCACCCTCGACGAAAAGGCGACGGCGTCGACGACGTCGACGACGCAAATCGGCTAAAAATGCACGTCATCGCCGATCGCGTATCCGGTGTGTCTTTTCGTTTTCGGTATCATAAATTGCAAGCGCGGTTGCATCTTGAGCCGAACCGAGGTTGAGGTTGAAGTTGGAGAATAGATTGGCTGTTTTGATACAAATCGGCGTCCAACAAACGCAAACAACAATCGGGCGGACGCTTGTTGTTCAAACATGGCGACAGGCGGGTTGATCGATGGCTCGACGGAACCACTGCCGGTTTCGGGCACGCGGGGATAAAGTTTATGCTCTGCTGGAGCCGCCCGACCATACCTGAAGACGGTAGGCGGACGGAAGAGACATCTGGCAAGAAAGAGGTTTGCGTTCCGGTTTGCTTCACACAGGGCCAAATCATCGAAGAGCTCGAAGGCGTCGCAGGTATAAGGTACACCAAGTCGGTTCTCTACATATAGCCCACCATAGCGGAGAGTTTTCGTCGCGCTCGGTTTTGCTAAATAGACCCATTACCTTCTTCTTCCAGCACTTTTCATTTCAAAAATTGCTCCAAAAAAACACCAAGAACTTCGGGAATAACTTTCTGCTCTTCTCTTCTCTTTCGCCCACTTTCCAGATGTGTCATGTCGGAGTGTCTGGCATCGTTCTTCTACGTGTTCGTCGTTTGTGGTGCCGCGGCAGGAGCCGGTGTGGGCGCGAGCGTTTCTTCGCTGCTGCTGGCCACCTCGCTGGCCTCCGGCATGATCGTCGTCGTTCTGACGCAGTGCTTTCTGCACGTCTCAGGTAGGTCATGTTCGGGGGGCGAACCTCGGGAAAAGCCCGGGAGAGGTGCAAACCGTTTTTGGGAAATGTGCTTTTTGGGTGTGCCAGGTACTAATAACAAGCGGTACGAAAAGGTCCTGTTTAAAATATTTCATCCAAATAAAAATTATTTCGTAATGCACAATCCAACATCCTTACCCGGTTGGTACCCGGGTGGTGCGTTCAAGGTTGTAATGCAGATGTTTAAAATGATGGTTTGTTGATTCCAATACGTGGTGCTATCCCCGCGGGATACGCGGGAGGTTTTCCCATGTTTTAGCCTCATATTTGAACGGTAAAACGGGGTCAGTTATGCTTGCCTTTGTTGGTGTTTATTTTTTTTCGCTCTCAAACAAAAAATGGAACTTAATTACAGACCACACCACACACCCTCCGCCCTATTGACCACGGTCCGGTTTGAATGTCGGTTTTGAATTTATGGAGCCCCGAAGTGTGGCACTGGCACGCGTGAAGGTGTTAGCCATTACTTGCAGCTGTGCACAGTATGGCCGATCTCTAGAACCGCGGTGATGACCAATCGGACGCTGGGGGGAAGGGGGAAGCAAGAAACTCATCAATTTATGGTTCTACTTTCTGGTGGCTCTCCATAATTATCCGAATTTTTGTTTTCTTTTTTCCACCGGTACGGGGCGGCTCCGAATGAGTGTAATTCATTATCGATTTTATGCTGTGCAAACACATGGTCCACACAGCAGTTTGGCCATCGGTAGGGTTGATGCATGGAGAGCAGCTTTAACCGCTGAAAGCGCTCCGTTTTTAAAGAGTTTGTGCGTATCGTGAGCGATGAGATGCTCTCGTAATACCAGCACGGCCTGGCGACGCCGGTGAATTGATTACGACCGACGACCATTGATTATACCAGCTGCACCAGCACAAGTTTCGCATTCGCAGTCGCAGTTATGCATTCTCGCTGGCCGGCACATCAACAAGTGCAGCGCAACGACGACCAATAATGGACGACCGCGCCGCGGTGGCACACCAGAAAGACCAAAGACCGGATGTAATGGTAACGATCTGCGCTGAAGCTGAAACTCACCTTCTTGTCTCTTTTCTTCCTCCTTTTTTCATCCACAGGCGCACATATAAATCCAGCTGTCACCATGGCTCTGGCGGTGACGCGAAAGATATCGCCCCTTCGCGCCTTCCTCTACATTACGGCCCAGTGCGGTGGATCGATAGCCGGTGCCGCCATGCTGTACGGGTAAGTTCACTATTTCTGCACTCGATTCCACGCCGAAACCAAGGAACCAAATCCAGCTCTCTCTCTCCAATTTTTGGCTCAAATCCAGCGAGCGAGATGCCTCGCTCCAGATGATCAGACATCCCCAAATTAATGGCGATAAAATCGGTACCTCACTGTACTGCACACACACACACACACACACACACACACTCTCGGTTCTATTGGAGTCCACGGTCACCACGGAGACGCCCCATGAATCCCGGGTTCTTCATTTTCATCTCTCCTTTTTTTAAAAAACTTGTCCAAGGGGATCCCACCCCTTCTGTATAGACGCCCCAATACGAAGGGTTGAGAATCGGTCGACCATGGTAAAGGAATCGCAGTTGAAGTTACCCCAGTTAGCCCTCCTTTTTGCGTGTGGCGACCTACTGTGGGGTCCCCAGCAAGCGCCGGCCGCTTGCGTCAGCACAGGGTTTGTACTACACCACCACCAGCAGCAGCAGTCATACCCGTAGAGTAAACAGAACAGTTCTACAATCCAGTCCGGCTGAATAGAACGATGACGCACCGCGGTAAAGGGGTGTGTTTCGGGGGTGGTGGTGGTGCCACCGTGCAACTGCGAATGATCTGCGGATCCGCGCAGAGGCCATCGTTTCGCACACGTGCCATCGCACCGGGCACCGCAGCCCGGAGCCCGGTTCGGCCGCACCAGGTCCCGAGCTATAACCTCAATTTTCTGTAGCAGAAGCCTGTTGCTGACGATAATTTATGGATGATAAACACACGGCCACGGCCGGAGCCGCGAGGCAGGTGATACAGTCGGCGACCAAGCGACCCGCTATAAGGGTCCCTCTCTCCCTCTCTCTCGCTCTCTCTCTCTTGCTTACTCCTCTTCCTTTTTGCCGCCCCGTTTTATCCAACCCGGTGGCGAATGGAATGGCGAAAAAACGACGAAACGACATCCGGCCGCTGGTGGCAACGCGACGCGCCAGACCACGCCACGAGCCGCCTGACGCCTGACGCCTGAGCCGCGTTCGATAATGATGATAACGAGCCACTATGGGAGTGCCTGGATGACGAGCCCCTGGAGTCTGGCCCCCCCTCTTGCCACCCCGTGTTTGGGACGCCATTGAGTCAATGGCAGCCGTCACCGGGGATGATTCCGTTCAGCTCGTGGCAGGGGGTCGTCCAGATGGTGCGTACGCGTAGGAACGTACTCATCCAGGGGACCACCCCCCCCCCCGCCCCCTCCCTATCGTTGGCGCGTGAGACAGAATTGTTGATGCGGCTCCAAGAAGAGGAGAAGGTGGAGATAACCTCTCCCGTGTATTCATTGGGCGTATTGGGATGAAAAGCAGTCCGCGACGACGCTCCTGCGTTACGTCGAATCGACGTGAAGATCGTTCTCGTCGCATCTGTGTCGCTGGCGAATATTGCGCCGAAAATCCACCGAGTAAGACCCCGAGATCTTTGTCTCTATGGGAATCCGACCTGCGGACCGGTTCGGTTCAGGTTCTAACGAGGCTGCGTCAGAACATTCAGTTCTCGGAAGCGGAAGTGATCCCAATCTCGAGCATATGATGTGAATGTAAAGTGATTTTGCTTTACTGCCTCGTCCCATCCGAACCGAACGGAGCGGAAATCCGGATCACGGCGTGGCACAGTGCATGTGCACTGATCGCGCACAGGAACAGCCTGCTGTAGCAAACTCGATCCTGCGAGCAGCGAGGATACGCGATCGCGCGCCATCTGCGCATCCGTCGGATTTGCTTCAGTTTTCGACCTTTTTTTTGTTTTTTGTTGGAGACGTTTTTTCCCACGCCACGGTGTGAGCGTGTGTGCTGCTTAGGTTGCCCGCTAGGTCTTTTTTTCCACCTCGCGTCCACTGCTGGCAAGATGGTGACGGTGTAGGAGTTGGGACGCTGCAAGGATCTTGCATCCGCTCGAGCAGAAGAAGGTGCCGAAGGAAAAAAAAGGAAGATCTTAAAGGAAAGCAACAGCAGCAGCAACACCAGCAGCAGCACATGGATGCAGGATTCATTTTGTGTGTTCCTGCGTTTCTTGTTTGTTGCGTCGTGGCGATGCCAGGTTGATTGTGTCGTGTCCTGGACAGCCCGGTGGCCCGAAGGTCCTAGGACGAAGCAACACAGAAAAAAAAAACCAAAACAACAAATCAAAAAGAATCCAAAATCGAAACAACAACACTCAGCACCAGCTAATGGGTATTCATGCTGCAGCCTGGTACATAGTGTCCAGCAGCCCTGGGGGCAGCAGCAGGCGTCTGACGCGGAAGAACTGCTGCGTTTCGTGGTTGGCAGCGAATTTCTGGCAGCTGCCTGCCTGCCTGCCTGCCTGCCTGCACACCGGACGTGTTGTGCCACTTTTGCGCATCGTTCTGGTCGTCGTCGTTCTCGTATCGGCTCGTAAAGCCATTTGTGGTTTCCTGCCACCCCTGGCGGCCCCCAGGAGGTTTCATGTCCTGCCGTGCACTGAAGTGTGTCTCCCACCAGGCTGCTGATTATGAGTTGCATTTGCTGCTGCTGCTGCTTCATGTCCGCGAGAGCGTGCTCACCCATTTTCGCCATGATGTGCGTCGTCGAGAAGAACAGACGTCTTGAAGGAGGACGACGACGACGACAACAACAACACGACAACAATGGTTGTGTCCCGGACCGTACCGTGGCAACAACGGCAACAACATCAACCGTTTGGCAGTGATGAATTGCATTTTCATGCGTGCGTACAGTCCCCGGGGGTAGCTGCGTACTCGCAGCGGGACACCATTCACGGGGCCACCCCAGGGTGGCGGGCCGAAGATCGAGAAGACGTTTGCTCTATTCCTGTGTCTTGCAGACGTCCCGGTTCATGATTCGCCAGTAGACATAAGAGGCAGAGGGGTATAAAAGTCTACGAAAAGCACGGACGACGGTGTCCCATAACAAACATGTCAAATGAAGATGAAGATCCGAAGGTGATTCCGTATCCGAGTTCCGTCCGACGATGGTTTCCATCGTTTGATTGACCACCGATCGGTTGTGTTTCGGGTTGATTGCATCAATCGCTGTCACAGCTTTGGCTACCTCATCATTGCCATTTGTCAATGGGGACAGTTGACTAAATACGCTGCCAAGTTCTGGCCATGATACCATGCGAATCCCCTTGGTGTTTCATACCGAGAAGGACGATGAGCATAGTGGTAGTGGTCCATCACATCAGGGTTGAAGGGTCCGTGGGCCGGTTTAAAATTGTTTTCGATGAAGCACTCCATTCTCTCTAGTCCCTCATTACCGGCTGACCTATGGAAGCGGCATGTCAATCGCCAGACTCCTAGTGACAGCTGATGCCTCACTCGGCTTATTATTCAATCTGCATATAATTCAGTAGCCGGTAACCCAGGATACCCGGAGCGGGATCGTGCTGCAATTGCAGTAAAAGTGCAGCTGGGTGAAAGGATTGAACCAGCATGGCCAGTTTATTGCACCAATCTTGCGCCACCACTGTTTCTGGGGCAGATGGGCTCGAGGTACCCGCGCTACCGCTTGCGCTCTCGTTTCAATTGGCCCGGATGGATGCAGCTTCGACGGATCGACCGCTTTATGGTGATCCTTTGATGGAAATTTGGGTTGGTTGGTTCGAGTTTATTGAATGTCCCCGGCGTGCAAGGGATGCAGCCCTTTTGTTCTGGCTGATCCTGGTTGATCCTCGACGAAGAGTTGAAAGCCAACGATTTTGCTGCTGCAGGAATCGCTTTCGCGTCTGTCAATAATGGCGGTGACCGAAATTGGCGCCGAATGCAATTGAATGCAATCCTAGCTGCAACTAGGAGTCTAGGACAATAGACGATGCCTCGGGCCCACGTCGATGCATACCTGATGGGCAGCTGGGCTCCGCAGTGTGATGCTGCCAGTAGGTAACGGTTCAGGTCCGAGGATCACGGTACGGCGAGCACAAAAGAAGGAAAGGATTAACAGAATAGGACAAAAAAGAGATATAGAGAGAGGGAGAGAGTGCAGCGGGTTTCCGAAAAGAAAGGGTTTCCATGGCGACCACAAGGCTGGCAGGATTGGTTTTTACTGAAGGGAAGACATCCTGGGAAGGATCCTTGCAAGAAGGCAAGCAGCTCGAGAAGAGTACAATCGAGTAGATGATTACGATCAGGACTTTCCAACCAGCATGATGTTGTTGTTGTTGTTGTCATCCAGCAGACCGCTGAAGACGAAGACATAATCGTCGTGAAGCGGTTCCGTTTCCCACCCTCAAAGAAATATACGCTAGCATCTTGACTTGGCGGCTGGATGGATGGATGGAGCAGCGAGGAAAAAAAGAAAGAGAGAGAGAGAAAGGGGGAAAACCCTTGCAAAACCGACGATGCGTTCGCGGCCCATTGTCCAGATGGTGTCAGATTTCCTCGAATCTCACCGGCACCGGCACGGCATGGCTTCGGGAGTTGCCTGTTGCTCGCCTGACAGCACGCCGTCAACGGTCTAGAGCGACGATGTGGGAATCTCTCAGCAACGGACTGGCTAGATGGTTGGTTGTCTTTGCCGGTATCAGCTTTCGGATGAGATTCTCTCATCCGCTGCGCCTGACACCCTCGGATTCAGGCGAACATGCGCAACAGTTTGCTGCCGGAGAAGAGTCATTCTGCGCGCATCAGATGGCCACGCGCGCTTCACGATGCGGTCGCCGGCCAGCCGCCGGCATGCGCAGGAGGTTCTGTTTTGATCTGTTGCTTCCTTCGGGGATGTGGGACCATTCGTCTTTACGGTTCTTCTTAGACCGCTCGTTCCGCTAGGGCAGACTAAGGCGCCTTGGTGCCATTTCTTTGAACCATGCATGCGATCAATCCGATCCGATCGCTCCTCTCCCGAAGCAATCTGTTGTCGGGGTTTTGGTTCCCTGTCCCTGCTGCCTGTTGCTTGTTCCTTGTACACACACACACGGCTTCCTAGGCAAAACATCTGCACATCTTTCCGATCTTCTCAGCTTCCCTTCGTACGGCTGAGGTTTTCTCTGAATGACTTCTTAGAACGGGAAGCACATGGACATGGCTGGGTGCCCTATTGGTGGCATATCCGAGGATTCCGTGCTGGAATTGCATTTTTTCGAAAGAACAAAGCACCGGAATGACACAGACGAAACCAACAAAAAAAAGAGAGATGAGAACGAGCGAAGGAAATCCTAAGAACGGAACGAATGATCATGCGTGAAGAAGATGCGGCCCGACACCGGGCGCCTCCGGTCACCCGACAAGGATGGCTCCGTTACAATGGCTGTGACGCAAGCATGTCACATGCGGGAAGGAAGGAAGGAATCGTTCACGGTTGGCCGTACGCTCGGCCATTCAGCCTATTGTGCTCCCCGGGAACTGCGGTGAATTCAAGATATGACGACGTAATACCGGACGACTCTTCCCGTGCGTCCTTCCGCCGGAGGAGCGCCATTTAAACGCACCCCGAAAGGACGATCGCTTTCGCGGACGAGGGGTGGGGAACGCTTACCTTGTGTGACCTTGCGCTCAATTCGGTGTGAAAAGTAAACAAAGACCCTCGGGGTGTCAGCGATCCTCGTCGTCTTCGTCGTAGCTCCGGTCGGTCGTGGCTTCCGTAGCGAGCTCTTTAATCTCTTAATACGAAAATAGATGATGCAGCACGAATGCAATTTTTACTGCATGTTTAGTGTCGTGACAACAAAAGGACGATCTCCGGCAGGACGCGCGAGATCCGAGGATCCAAGGAAGCAAGGGATGCCCAGACAGTCCGTCGCGTTCTGGTTCGATTGCTCGATGTTTGATCAAACGGGGACAATGGCGTGGTTCGATGGAGGATGGATTGCACATTGGTCATTGAATTCGGCCGAGATTGGCGCCAAATGTAGCTCGTATGTGATGCACATTAATTTCGAATACGATGCGGTGTGATGCTTTTCCGTGTATTTGTTTTGTCTACTCGATTTGGACGCCTTCTGCATGATCCTTGGGGAATAGATCTGGAGTAGAACATTCTTCTATTGTTCGTGGCATCTTCGCTCGTGGTCTGCGGAGCCTGATGGTGATCAAATATTTGTTTAGAACAGGAACAGAAATAAGCAAAAATCTCAAAGGAACTATTGTGTTCATAAACGTAAATCCAGCTGTCCGACTTCCGTTCGGAGGTTTATGATCCAGTCTTATAAATCAAATTGAACTACATAACATTCTCGCAATGATTGCTCGCTCCTTTATCACCATCACGTTTACAGTCGACGATGAACCGTCGTGTCGAGCAAAAACTGAAGTATCGCAAGTGCACATCGTTTCAAAATTAACTCGCAGCCGTTTCTGCAGCGCAATCACCACAAATCCCGATCCCAAAAGAAGCCTTTTTGAGGTCCAAAAAGAACACAAAAAACCGGCCGTAACCGGGCGTACGCCGTGGCATGCGGCACTTATCGTTGTTTGATGCTCTAAACTCTCACTTTCAAGTGACTTTGACGCTTCGCGCTCGGCGTATTGAACCGCCGTTTCGCGGCGCTCCGGTTCCCTGAACCCGGCCCCGGCCATTCAGCGCTGAGATCGGGGATTTGCCTTTTAATGTTTTCGTAACGAGCGCGCGAAATCCAGCGCCTATCTCGGCGAGACAAGCGAGAGCATCCTGCTGTTTAGTGGCGTACATCAGCTCGATGCTGACGACAGCGACATGGTCCTTTGTCAGGAGTTTTCGGGGAGAACCAACAAAAAAAAAAAAAAAAAAATGAAGACAAGACACACTCTCATCCAGCTGCTCTTGAAAAATTACATTCATGAACTCACCTCCTGCTAGTCTTTGGGGCGGAAATAGATGCTTACCAATAAGCGAAGGAATGCGCCAGCGATGATGCCAGAAGCAGCAGCAGCAGCATGTCCCGGCAACACACACACACGTTGCTGTGCACCGGTGCACAGCCCTTTTCAGCTGCACCGTACCAGCGCCAGCCTCGCTATCGTCCTCGGAGTGAAATGGGTTTGGGGGACAAAAAAATGGTTAAAAAATCCTCAAAAAGATCCAGAATACAAACAACCGGAGATGTTCTTGCAGCCCCGGCAAGATGTTCCAGATTGATAGGAACGGATGCGGCTGGTGGCCCGTGGTACCCCCGTGTTCGTGTGCTTATGCGTATCATTAGCAGCTCGGAGGAAACCGATCATCAGCATCATCATCTCGTGTCTTGCCACCCCCGGCGTGGCCTTTCCTTCGATGGCTTTCCACAGTAGCACTCTTGAACTCTGGTATTCATAAGTTCCCTTCCCCGCTCCCCGTTTCCTTTGGAAGGTGCCGGTGAAAAGGACGAACCGATCGGTAAAAGGGTTTCTTGGGACACGGATGTCTGGAGGGGAAAAAAAACGGAGAAATGCCCAAAGTTTTTCCGCCGCTTGCCGCTTTTCGGTTGCTGCACCTTTCATCCCGGGGCTTCTGTATGTGTGTGTGCGCGCGCGCTCACGGGAAACGATTCAAAAAAAGTTAAGGGTTCACAGTCATATGACGGTATGCTGTGGCATGCTGCGTGCGTGTGTGTGAAAAGGTTAAGCTGCAATAACGTGCATTGAAGCCTTTTGCCACTCGCTTGACGTCGATCATCTGTCCTCAGCCGGCGCTCATCCGTTCCAGTCGTATTGGTAAGCTGAAAGATATGAACGAGAGAAAGACAAATCGGTCATGCCCGCCGCATAGCCCACGTTGAAAGACAAGTAAGCTGGAGTATGTTTTATGAAGCACACTTACCCGGCGGATTGGGGGAGGGTTAATAACGGTGCTGGTTTACGAAGGTACTAATGAAATCGAGGAGCTTCAAAACTTCCCGCCTGGTATTCCAGAAATGGTTTTCCGGCTACCGGATGCTGGAAAAAGATGAGGGATACTTTTCGTGGTCGTCGTCGTCGAGTTGGTTGGTTTTTCTTCTTTCAAATTTCACGATCCAAAAGCGGGGAAAAAACAACTCCCGAGGAAATGCCGTACAAAAACGGCATCTGGCAGCGACTGGTGCTCGGATGTCTGGGAATGCCTGGTTACCGAGACGACCTGGCACATGTGTGGAATGCTGGCAGCGGTTTGATGGCATGCAACCGCACACACCCCTACGGAATCGCATCGCATAGGGATATGATTTATGCTGCGCTTTCCAATAACGCTTAGTACGCGCCACGTGTTCTCCGTTTCCAGCGTGTCACTGCCATCGATATGGGCCTATTTTTATGAAAGAAGTCAACTGCCCTAAAAAAAAGAAACACATTTTTCTAGTTACTTTACCGCGTATGATTGATGAGGGTTTTGAATTACTGCCTGGCAATCGACGTGTTAAAGATGTGGATTGAAATGATTTCCATTTTACAGCTGCCTGGACCGTTCTTTGCTCTCGATGTGTCTGTTGATGTTCCGTAATGAGCAATTAGAAGGACACCTCCGGGAAACAAAAACTATACTCAATGCTTCCTCTGATCTATTAGAGCGAGTGAATGTAATTGAAATATTTTTAACATACGCATGCTGCGTTTGCATTCATCATTTTTCCTCAAATGGAACCACAACACCGGGTCGGCGGTTTACACAGTAAACCGCGTGACAATGCTCTGCGCCCGGGAATGCGCCTGGCACCTACCACGTGTGCCGATCGTGTATCGGAATTTGTTTTTGCCTGGATTGTTGTTTACGCTGGCAGCGCTCGCGCACCGGTCCCATGGAATGGTGCTCGAGCTACCGAAGCTATTGAGGGCACCGGGCCTAGAGGCCAACCGGCCAGGTGCAGCTCGCGCACTCCTGAAAAGCGGTCACAGGAAGCGCAGGAAATGTAAAGGAATGAGCATTTGCGCGTCGGGAGAGACAACAAAAAACGGTGGCCCCGGGCCGGAGCCGGAAGTGCGCACCGAACAAGTTGGCGAACACTTTGTCACACGATCCGGAAGCAAGCTCTTCCGGTACCCGGGTTTCGGAAGGCAGCGGCAGAAAGGAAGCAGAATCCACAGTAATCCAACACCACCGTTCCGATCCCATTCCATTCCATACCGTACCATTCCGTTCCGTTCCATCCAATCCGTCTTCGTTCGCTGCGCGGATAAAGGATGATATGTCATCGCTAAGGATGGCAGCGGACTTGCGGTCCGGGATCCTCGTCATCAGCATCAACGTTGTTATCGCACGGTAGGCGGTGCTGGTGGTGGTGGTGGTGGTGGTGGTGCTTTGCATAAGCAGCTTGCCTTGCGGACGTTTCTTTAAAGGAGCGAAATGTATTAATAATAAAAGATGGCCGTCAACGGGCATCCTAATCTCCTCCGGGGCAGGTCCTTTTTGATGCGTTCTCTCGCTCGCTCGCTCGGTTGGTCGGTCGGTCGGTCGGTCAACGAAGCAGAATAGGCTGTTCGTACCAGGTCACTAGTCGGCGAGCGTTTAAATGAAATGTCCTACGGAGCATACTCTTCGCATGACACGGGTCCATCATGCCGAGTCCGTCCCGGCGATGCGGCATGCTGGTGTGGAAGGTGGTTCCGGTGCGCGACACCTGCGTGCGACACACCGGCCACACGCGTTCCCGCTCATGCCTTATTCATCGCTTCGTTTCCGCTTCCTC
>NC_064874.1:76438556-76441056 GCF_943734745.1 Anopheles darlingi | reverse complement strand
AGCCACCAAATTGAGGTTAGCACCGAGCATTAGCGCACCCAGTAGGTACCGACGAGTGAGCGAGATCTAGCAAGGATTATCCAATCGAGAATGGCCTCGGTGGTGTTAGGGAGCCGCGCGGACAGGTTTTAAACCCTACTCCTCAGTCCGTCAGGGCATGTATCAATTACGGCGATCAACTTTAAAGTCCTTCTTCGTCCTTCATGTCAAAAAGGGAAGAGTTCCTGTGGCACTTCCGACTTTGCTTTTGCGCATGTGGCGCCTGGGAGCGGAACTATTCCGCACCTTCTGGATCGAAACACATGTGGAACAGGTTTTTACCCCTTTTTTGAGGGAACTTTAAACTCACTTCGCACTCGCGCTTCCAGCGGACACACAATGGAGTATCAAATTGTGCACAGGAAAGGCACCGTTTGCCTTTACTCGCGAAAGGGTGATCGCACGGACCAGATTGCCTTTACGCACCATGCACGTTAAAGGACGATCAACATCGTGTGAAATCGAGCTTAGCAGCACTTGTTGTCGTTCCCTTCGCAGAGAAACATGTTTCATTAGTTTAGAAACAAGTGTTTATGAAGCCGCATTAAAAACCTGGGGTTCAAACATGATGGATGAAGAATGGATGATGAATTTTGTCACAACCAACCCCTCCATGTGTTTATGATGGTTTTAGAGTAAAAAACTGAATCCAGGACTAATTGGTATCGTATGTGTTTGGTTTTTTTGTGTGTGCGCGAGCATATGGCCCGAATGTGCAACATTCTCATCGATTTATTATGTTACCGTGGTTGAGGTTTCTCTTTTGCACAGATTGTTTGGAAGGAAGTCACTTCATATGCTCCCGATTATACGAATGTGGCAATAGAAAGATCACCGATGGATGGGACAAAGATCGGAATTCGATTATTGTTGACGCGATGAATTGCAGGAATATGTTATCCTTGATTCCTTCGCCAAACGATGACTGTTCGATTATCGTTTAATCGCTTAATATGCAAATCATGCTCATCAAGAGAGCAAATAGAGCCATGATCCTGTGATCAATGTATTATCAATGGTATTATCGAGGGTTTAGGCTCGTAATTGAACCGTGAAACCCTCATCGAAATATGTTTTCCCTTTTTTATGTTTAAATGCTTTTCCAATCCCCCACCAAAAAATGCGGAACTCTCGGATTAATTCCTAATTCTGTCTTTCTTCCTTTTCTTCGTGTGCAGCGTAACAGTTCCGGGTTATCAAGGTAATCTACAGGCTGCTGTTTCGCACAGTGCTCAGCTCGCACCCTGGGAACGCTTCGGCGTCGAGTTCATCTTGACGTTCATCGTTGTCCTGGCGTATCTTATCTCGACAAATTCGTTCCGGAAGTATTTTGGCTCGTCCGCGATTGCGATCGGAGCCGCCTACAGCGCTTGCAGCTTCGTTTCGGTAAGTTCCATTCGGTAATGCTTTCGGTGACGCAGATTACTAACCTTCCTCTTTTGTCGTAGATGCCCTATCTGAATCCAGCTCGCTCGTTAGGTCCATCGTTCGTGCTGAACAAGTGGGACAACCACTGGGTGTACTGGATCGGTCCGTTCTTCGGTGGCATCATTGCCGGACTGATACATCAGTTTGTATTCACCCCAAAACCGAAGACGAAGACGGGTGCTGGTGGTGTTGCGGGATCGAAGAACAACAGTGTGTCAATCACCGGCGGAACCGGTGCCATCCCTGAGGAGGTCAACAACTGTGCGATCGATATGAGCAAGATGGGAGCTCAGGCAACGGTTGGGAAGTTCCAAAACTTCCGCCATCATAGTGGCACGTTGCCGTCGCGGTTCTGCCACAGCATGTACGCGACCAGCGATCAGCCGACGATTAAAATTGAACCTCTCGAACCGATCTACGGAGCCGCTAAGACGATGTTCGGTAAATCGCCTCAGATGTCCCGCTCGAATCTGAATCGTTCGCAGTCCGTGTACGCCAAGAGTAACACCGCATTGAACCAGGAGATACCGGCGACCGTCGCTGCGACGGCTACGCTCAGACCGGGTCAACTGGTACCAACGCAGAGCCTCTATCCACTGCGAGTGACCCATCAACAGCAGCAGCAGCAACAACAACAGCAATTGCCGCAGCAACAACCGCATGTACACACACAGAACCAGAACGTGCAGAACCAGCTCCACCAGCGGTCGGAGAGTATCTACGGTATGCGTAACACCCTCCGGCAGCAGCAACAGCTGGCAGAACATTTGTCGCAGCAACTTGCCCCACGGCCCAGCCACCCAGAGATGCAAGGCTTCCAACCGATCTACGCTGTCCGGAACACTCCCAGCTGCTCGACCGATGCTTTACGCGATGTCCACGAACAGGCCGGGTAGGTAGCGCCTCAATCGAAAGCAATCAAACGCCACCATCCTGAGGACTTGTGCACTGATTGTTGTTGTTTCTGTTCTTGACTAACAGTTCCCTCTTTTGAACACGCTTTCCTTCCCTCCTCCGCAACTCCTGCTTTCCT
>NC_064874.1:76411056-76426056 GCF_943734745.1 Anopheles darlingi | reverse complement strand
TCAGGGCGCACACCACCGCGAGACTGGCGAGACGAAAACCGGCAGCGAAGCTCCAACAACAACAACAACGCATTCAACAGATTGCTTCTGCTGATGGGTTTTTGGGCGATCTTCGATCCCTGTGCAGGGTCGCTAGGAGTCACGAGCTGCAGCAGAGGTGGTGGTGGTGGTGGTGGTAATAGGACCCAACTGTCAGCCAGCTAGGCTTTGCGCAGGGCAAAACAGATTTTTTTTAGCCGCTCCTCGCTTCGGTCGATAATTCTCTCCAAAAAGGAGAAAGAAGAAGGAAAAAAGGTCCTGACGTCGGTTGCTTCTTCCTCCTACTCTTCGCGCTCGTTCCGTTCGGCGCGTTGCTTCGGCCGGTCGCCATACCGATACCCGAAGGATCAACTCAAGGAGTCGAGCAAGATTTGACCTGCCAGGGTCCCTTCTTCTTCGTTCCCTGATTTCGTTGCGCCGCGCGGCGGGCAACAGCTGCCAGGGTCGTCTCTGATTGCATTCCCATACTCGCCGGGACAAACAGACGGAGACTGCACAACGCAAACACAGACAGAGTGCTGCATGAAAGGACTCGGCTCAGGAAGGATCTTCCTCAGAAATGCCACCGCCTCGGGCCGGCAGCAGCATCCTTCGTTGGGCCACCTTTTTCACTTTCCAAAATGGCGGCCTCGCGTGGCGCGCCAGCCGAGAAGCAACCGGTGGCAGAAGCAACTGGTGAAGGTGACCTCACTCGGGGAAAGCACTTCATCATGTGGCATAGAATGGCTGGCTGAGAAAACGCGCGCGCGCCAAATGATGCTGCACGGTTATGCTGCCGAAGGTGCCAATGATGCCGAGGGTGACAACCACTAAGTAGCGTCTGTTCGCTCGCTGCAGCGCGTCTAAGATTTATCAAGCTCATCAGAAGGATCAGGGAACGCGGGAGCAAATTGCCAGCCACTGCGCGCTACATGTTTATAAACCTTTCCAGTGTGACAAGATGGCCGTGCTTGCGAGCGGACCGCCATGAACCAATAAATAAGGATTTTGTTTTGATTCCGTAACGGCGGGGCCCTGTCGTCATTAGTGTCGTGCGAGGGAGTCGATGTCGAGACCATCGGGTATGGGTATCGACTTGTCCCGATTACAGAGTGGTACACCGTTACCGTCCATTACACCCCTCCCGGGACGTTGACAGTTTAATGAAGATGGATCGATGGTTTTGTAGGGTAATAGTGATGATTCTTCGAATTTATGGGAACTGCGTTCGCTCGGGAAGGTAAGCTAAGGGAAGATGTTTTGCATCATAATTTGTTCGCGGCGCGGCCACGGATCGCACCGGAGATCACAGTTCAGAAGTTAATCGCCTTTTTTATGTCCTCCACCGGCATGTCGCGCTCTGAACTCCATCGATTTAACCGCTTACCACGATCGTTTTGGGCTCCGGTGGTAAAATCGTTTCACTTTTAACGAACCATTAAAATGCCCATCGGGCGTCACAATTGAATTCCCACCCTCCCCTCCCCCGTTCATGGTGCGGTCAGAACAGAAGGCAACACACTTCACCGAAAGTGCACCGATTCCCTGTTGTTGCTGTAACGGTCGGTTGCGTTTGTGGTCAGCGTAAAGCTGTGTGGAGCCCCGGGAATCACTCAACATCATCGCTGCACGCCAATTGCACCAACGAAACATGGAAAGCCACCGGCTGCACATGGCTGACGGCTGACACGCTGCTGCAAAACCAGGGCTCGAGGAGCTCGAGGTTGTTTTCGGGGCCAAAAACCTCATTCCAGCCGCAGGTTTCGCGAAACGGAGGCCCCCAAAAAAGGGGAGCCCAAAAGAAAGAAAGGAAGAAAGAAAGAATGTAGCACCTGCCGAGAGCGAGATGATTACGCGCGCCTCGGTACGCCATAAATTATGCGGACGGTGCCCCGAAAGGGGACACAGGGCCGGCCGATTGCCGGTTGCCGGCCAAAGATTGATCCGCAAGAACCGGTTTATAGTCGATTGTTTTTTTCTGACCGATGGAGGGCAATTTGCTTATCATGTATGAAGTGCATGCGTGTGTGTGTGTGTGTGCATGATTGGCACACGCCTTTCGAAGTGTACTTACCCGTAGAGGAGTGCAGCACCGGCGATCGAACCACCGCTTTGCGCCACGATGTACAGCAAGGCACGGAGCGGTGATATCTGGCGCGCTACCACCATCCCGATCGACACCGCCGGATTAACGTGAGCTCCTGGATAGAGAGAGAGGAACAGGAAGGAAAGAAAGGAACTGTTAAGACGCGGAACAGAGCATTACATAAAAATTCTTAACCTTCGATGCTCGCATCCGCGAAAATTCGAACAGACGCGCAACATCTGGTGGTGGTCGCAGCATCTCGTTTGCCGTCCACCAATCTGCTCCACCAGGAAAAAAAAAAGGATACAAGGAACGCGAAGATGAAATTGAAGATTTATCAGCAAAGCAAGAAGCGAAATGGAGGATGGTTTTGCTCTCTCTCTCTCTCATTTTTTCTTTCGGTCTCGTGTGCCCAGGGAGTTGGTGCCTCCGGGAGTCTATGCTTGCCAAAATTGTTCCCCCGGGAGCAGGGACGCACGTGTGGTGCCTGTCTACGAGAAGCAGGAGGAGGAGGATGAGGCCACAAAATGGAAACATTCGAGCTTTGGGCTCAGGCTGTTCGGGGCGTCCTTTTTGGACCATCGTCCCATCGGTCGGTCGGTCGGTCGGTCTTAAGCCGCAGCTGCGCCCTTAAGACCCGGCATCTTGCCCTTTTCTTTTGCTGCTCCCTTACGTTCTCCTCGTTCTCAGTGGGTTGGCATGTGTGTGTGTGTGTGTGTGTTTTTTTTTTGGCACACGAAAGAACGCATGCAGGTTGTGGGCAGAGGGGGGCGCTTTCCAAGAAACCACACAGTGGCTGGGCGCACAGACGTCCGGATGGACCACAGCTCGACGCTGTGCTGACGCCAACTCGCTCAACATAACTTCGTGTGCGGGATCTACCTTCCAAACCCCCCCCCGGAACACTAGAAGGCGGTGGCCGCGGTGGTGGCCGGGTGCTGATTTAGCGGAATGTAGGCCACGCAGCATCGCACCTCGGGCGGGGGTGTTTTGTTATTGTTGTTGATGGTCGTTAATGCTGACGAGCTCATCTGCAATTCTTCGTCGAACGTGCGCACCGCGAAGATGTGTGATGTGCCGAGGGGGAGATGCTCTCTCGCTTGGTGTGACCTCACATCAGCTCCACTGCCAGGTTCCATGGGCGCAAAGTCATCCCCAGTGGTCTTATCAGAAAATTACAACCCGAAGCGCGACGACGAAAAACGGAAAACGGTAACCGGGAAAGCACCGAAAGTAAGAAAATGGTTTTCGCATGTCTAAACGAACATGCCACACGAGCTGGGAGACGACGCCTGGTGTTTGGTTTGGGTTGGTGGGAGGGGAGGGGTAAATTACAGCGGCCGCCTCCCCCCGGGGGGGGGGGGGGGGGGGGGGGGTTCAAGGCCTACACACCCCGAACGGTGGCTCATCTTAATGATAATTATGCTGCCCACGGATGCATGTCCTCGCGATATTGTAGTTGCTGCTGCACGTGTGTGTATGTGTGTGTGTTTATGTGTCTCGAATGGTGGGCACACGACCGACGACAGCGACCGGTGAGTGGGCACCCTGCGCGATGGGCCTTTAATCGATCGGTCACCGGTTTCGTCCATTTCATCGCATTTTTTCCCCGTTCTTTCCTTCGCCGGTTCGCAAACTTTCTCCAGAAAATTTCTTTTTAAACAGTTACCCATTTCCAGTTACCCCACCCGGGTTTTACCAGCTACCCTCCCTCCGTCTGGGGAGGGAGAATATTTAAGTAATTACTTAAACACTTAATAACGAGCAACAGGACATGACCAGTGCCACACACTGGAGAGTGACAGGCCGGTCACAGGAGGCCGGAGAAAGCGGCGATGAGGAGTGTACTTACCGGAGATGTGCAGGAAGCACTGGGTCAAGGCAATCATGGAGAAGCCGGAAGACAGGGCGGTGGCCAGCAGGACGGAGGAGACACTCGCGCCGACACCGGCACCGGCCGCAGCACCGCAAACGATGAACACGTAGAAGAACGATGCCAGACACTCGCATGTGATCGATCTGTGGGACAGGGAGACAGGGAGGAAGAGGAAGAGAAGCGTTAAGAAGCGGATCCAAATGCAGTTAAATCGGTTTACGAAACGGTCTATTTTGATCGATTTTTGCCCCATCAAATCGCGCTCCTAACGAAGGGTGGGATGCAATAAAGCAGTAAAAGTTTATGTTCTTTAATCCAAAATTTCATCTTTTATTCCAGAGCGCCCTGTTCATAGGGATGCGCGAGTCGAGGAGTCAAACGAGGTAGGCCATGAAATTTGCAGTCAATGATGCAGCGGCAGCGAGCAGCGTCATACATATTTGAACAAACATTGCTCAATATCGTGAGAACGTGTGGCCCAGATGTATGTAGCTCTGGAGTTTGCCCATCGCGCGAACCGAAGCGCAAAAGGAAAGGGTTGCTTCGTGGAATGCTTCTTTATTGGCTTAAGTGTGGCCTGGCATGTGCGCGCGCTCGCGTTCGCGTTCGCGTTCCCGTTCGCGCGACCAATCTTTTTTTTTTTCACCACCAGCTGGTGTGCGTTTCATAGCCACGATAGACAAACACAAGCACGCGCCCGCGCCGCGGTTGGTGACGGTATCGTAAATTTATGCGCAACTGCGCGGAGATAACAGTCCACCGATCGATGGCCGGTGATGGCCAGTACCTACCTCCAGAACTCCAGGCTGCGCAGCTCGGTGTGCATGTTGATGCGGCCCTGCAGTGACCGGGACAGTTTGTGGCCCGGTTCCTTGCGTAGCGTTTCCAGCCGCTCGAACAGCTGGACGATATGGAAATCGATGTTGGTATCCGGTACGTGAAGGCTCTCGTCCGCCATCGTGCTGCCGTTAGTCAATCAATTAGTCGCCTCGAATAACACGAGATGCACTCACGCACACGCCACAAACACTACGGGTACGGGTCAATTGGATGCGGTTACTGGGCCCGCCACGGTCGATGCACTCTGTTACACTTGAAATGTTACTTCGAACAGACTCAACACCGCTCGAGCATCACTGTCCGCATGGTCCAACGGTTGAAACCACTTGTTGCACTTAATCACAAAACAAAAAACAAAACGACACGCGACTCGTTAGTCGATTGATGCTACTGCTACGGAGAATCACGGTTCACGGGATTTTGGCGCCATCCACCGGAGATGCCAGATCTGACTACCTGAGCGCGAAGGACACCTCAACTCCAAGGAGGATCGACAGCGGACCGCAACAGCTGCAGGTCCTTCGGGCGCACAACAAGAAATGAAAAACCGCCGAGAACGGAGACGCTTGCGACCAAGCAGGCCGTTCGCATGAACGTTCGCTCGTGATGGTCGTCGTCGCCGTCGTCGTCGTCGTCATCGGCAACAACGCACGAACCCGGGGCCCGACGAATTCGGATTCGGATTCGGTTTTTTTCTTGTTCCTTCCCTTCATGCATGCTTTGGTCGTTTATGTTGATCCCCTCCTCCTACTCCCCTCCCAGGCTGGCCCATGGGGTGCGTGGTCGTTGGCTTTTCAGCTGGGTTGCTGCCGATGTCACCCTCTTTTTCCTCGTTTTTCCATCCCTCGAATTCGTTCGTTTTTATGAACTGCATCGTGGTTAATGTGCGTGCGCGAGGAGGAGGGTACGAAGGGAAGCAAAGGAGCGACGCGTGGAAAAGGGTAGCGTAGGGGTGTGGATGATTGGGCGAGTTCATGAGCATAGGTCATGGGAGTGGTGATAGTTTTTTTTCTCTCTCTCTCTCTCTTTTCGTTTTTCCATTTTTTCGTGTGTGGGATGGATTGGCAGCAGCATATACATATACCAGCGTCCGCTATCTAAACTCAAACAATTACGAAATGGATGCGTTCTAGATAAGCAAACTGTGGCGAAACTGTCACAAATCGGATGCCCGGGCCGGAGCATTGCTGGAAGGATTTATATTGATAAGATTGTTGATAAGACTGTGTGTTGTGTGAGTTTTCTGACAACTTACTTCAAGCAGACAGAGTGAGGGTGCTGGAGAGCATTACTCTCCGTAGCATAAAAAGAAAAGGCAGAAACAGCAAATCCAACAAAACATTCAAGAACGCTTAGGAACGATACAAAGAAAAAAGACGGTTTAATGGAGCATCCTGCCATTCAATTTGCCTTATTGATATTTCAATTCCCGTCCGTCTGCCACGAAATGAGAAACTCGGTCCAATCAACTGCCGTCTTTATGACCGCGAAGGACGAGCGGCTAGCGGCGAGATGCCGCGAAAGAAGCCAACCAAATCTCCACGCCAGCGACGACGTCGATTGGACAATTTGCTTATTTTCCCTTTTTATTCTCCCCCCTCGGGGGTTGAATACCGCCAGCGATCCGGGGTGGCCTTGCAGTGTCCGCGTGGCCTGTGTCGGCATCGCGCCGCCCAACCTCAAAAGTGAAACCAATTACGGAGCTAATATTCAAATGTACACCGCGCATCGCATACGCGAAGGTATGCATAATTACATGCAATTTATTAAGGAAGCCCGATCCGGTCGCTAGTTACACATATTTGCATAAAAGATCGCTCGGAGTGACTTCCCCTGGGTGGGGAGATCGTCCGTTGACTTTCTCCTCTTCTTTTGGGGACACCGAGCGGTTGATGGGATTCTTTCGGCGTTTTTTTCGAATCCCTTTTTGGCGCGATCGAAGGCGATTCCGAAACAAATCAAAAGCGCCTCCTGGCGCCCCTTGTGGTGCATCCCCTCGCCGGGTTGGGATCAATCGCAATCCGATGGAGATGGTTTATGATTATTTGAGCGGAAAATAATTGACATACCATTCCTATCCTCCTTCCCGTGCGCTGACCGAGCGTTGTGTCGTTAAAGAGCGATAAAAACGACGAAAATTGACGATCAAACGGAGATGGTCCAGGATGGTGGTGGTTGGTTGGCGTAAGTTCGTTGCTCCTGTCGTTTGCCGGAGGCGCAAGCAGGCACACACACACACACACACACACAGATACACCGTAGCGCATGCAGTGCAGGATCAGGCAGGATCGCACGCGAGTCTCCGGTTGATGTTCGGTTGAGTGTTGAGGCCGCCCTGAAGGATCGTCGATTAAGGGCTTCGCATCTTCGCACGGGAAGCCGCCAAGAGCCGCCAACAGGGGCAGGTGTGCAATCAGATTCAAATTTCAGTCTCGAGGCTGCTCGGCGTGTTCTCGTTTTTTGGGGTTCTCTCCGGGGAACTGGTTTTTCGACACTTTAATCGGGGCCGGACCCATTCACTGGGGATGCGAGGGTTTCATGCTGGTGGCATTCGAGCGGCGAGATGCTGGCTGCTAAGCGGCTAAAGGCTCCAGGATCTGAACACACAACACCGCAGATCACTAGCAATGGAGCTAACGGTTCCACCTCTCTTCCTTGCTCTCGGTCTCTCTTTTGGTCTTTCAATCACTTTGCTTTTTTCTCTGTACGTCTTCTGTGAGGTCCTAAAGTGCAACCAGAAACCAGCCGATGGGTGAGCCTGCTGCATCCGAAATACGCCCTTCGCATGACGCTCGATCGACCTGAGGGCGCTGGAATCCGAGCTCGGTGTAATAGGGGTAGTAACGGAGAGCAGCACCAACAGCAACAGCACACGCAGGAGCAGGTCGCAGCGGTAAGGTGGTGCCGAGGTCAGAAGATTAAATTAGGGGTTTTCCTGACGAAATTCCCCCGGCCCAAAATGGGCGAGCGGTGCACGCTTACACGACGCAAGCACATGATTGCAGCTCGGTCGCTCGGTCCGTCGTTTGTCATTACCACTGGCTGGTAAACAACGAAATGTTTCTCGATGGGTAATTACGCTGCAGTGCATTGTGTGCGTAGTGGTGCACTTTTCGTCCGTTTCTACTGGAGAGAGAAAAACGTAAGAATATTGCGAATGCGGTATTTTCGATTCCTAAGGTCGTCTTAATCATTTCAAGATATCGACTGCCGAATGCCTGCTGATGGTAAAAAGGGTTAACCCTTCAATTCAATTAAAAACATTTCTGTTAATAAATTTTGAAGAAAAATTAACCAGTTGTAACCCTCGGGTGATGATTAATGAAAGGTGTTTCGGATGATTGCTCTAAAGCATTTTCGAATTAATGCAAGAACGGCACTTGAGATGCCAGTGCATCTGACATGTGTTACCGTCGAGGTCTAAAGCTCATTTAATGATGTTTCAATGAAAAAAAAAGGCTTTGAAAGGGTCAGACACCGGTATCAACAGACGGTGCCCGCTGCTCACGGTTGACGTCTCCAAACGCGTCATTTCTGATCATTATAAGTGGATTGAAAGCCAAAAAGGCGGAACATAAAATGATGAAAAATGTTGCTTCAGCGAGCGCGCGCGCGCGCACGTCTTGACCGGGGAGTCCTTCCCGATCCCGTTTGCGCCGCTCGGGGACACACACTTTTGAAACCCTTTCTATCGTTCCGTTTCTTATTATTTCGAAGCTCAACGGAGGCTTTAATTGCTCAATTTTTTCCCGCGATCCCCTCGACACCGACCGCTCGCTCACTCGTTCCACAATTGATCATTCGAGCCCGAGGAAAGATCGTCAAATTTGGAGTTTTTTTTTCTTCTTCGATTTTTTTTCACCCCCGCTCCACGGGCACGTGGACAGCAGCATGCTCGGAATGGACCCGTGGCCATTGACAGGCGTAGAGGTAGAGTGCTGCGTGATGGAAACAGCTGTCCGTCTAAGTGGACAACCAACCCGGAGCTCCAGCGGTTCCGCGTGGCACACGTCGTCGCGATGGAAATTTGATCGTTCCCCGCAGGTAGACCGGAATCAAGCGCTCGATCGTTTCGAGGATACAGGAACTGACAGTGCGATCTGGGCTGTACGATCAGTTTTGGTAGAAAATTGGTACACCGCTGCTGCACGCCGGCACGAGTCTGTTGACAGATTGTTGATGATGGCCAACGTCAGGGATTCTACGGTATGCTTTTCAAAGGCTTCTCAGTAACATGTTCGTCCTCGTCAGCATAAAAGTATGGAAAAAATGTGGTGTAAAAATTGCTTTCTTTTTTATCTTAGCAAGACAGGCATTATTGCTTTAAAGTGCAGCTGATGCCGATAATACTAAAACATGTTATAACTGCAGCATTGCCAACATTTCACTGTTCACAGTCCATTAAATTCGGAAACGCCTTACTAGGAGGCGCCAAATATGGCTCGATGGTCAATTGATGCGATTGCCTAAATTCTGATGATCGGAGATGATTGAATTGAGGGTTCCGGGGGCGAATCATAGCCATAAACATTAACAGCTTTATTTCGTCGAGCAAACCAACCCATAGATATGAATCAAATTGTTTAATTGTTGTTCTGGCAATTGTAGAACGATACATTCAATAACAATGTTGAGCAACAAAGAATAGGATGGTTATAGCCGGTTATAGTTTACAAAGATGGTAGATTAAGATTATAACAGAGCTACTATTGGCACCAACGGTAGCTTTACGAAGAGCAAACATACACTGTTAAGAATAAACACAGTCTACATCAACATGGATCCATCTTTTGTGCTATCAAACCCTAAACTTCCGGCTCGCGATTTGTGAATTCAGGTTGTCTCACATTGAAGGAACGACAAAAGCGGTTGCGGCTTCGTTGGCCTAGTTTCAATTCAAAAGAGAGAAATGTTGATCTTTCCCTAAGAAGTTCAGTATCAAACTGGTACGGCAGCGAACACGATTGCATCTATTATTACTAACGTTCGTTGAATGCAGCTCTCCAAAACCAGCTACCATAACCGAGCAGCAGTCTAATTGTCTTTCGAACGAGTACCCACATCCCGTATCATCCAATGCTCGGTGGCGGCGTTGGAAGTGACACAAGCATGTCCGCATGGACCATCGCCGAGGGGACGAGCAAAATTTTCATAACTCAGGATTACTGCTGCAAAGCTGCACACCTGCTGAATGTGTTACTGCTGAGGGAGAACTTTGGAGAAGGTTTTGCTCGCACCGTCGCTCTGGGCCGTGTTTTAGCTTGTGAGTTTGTTCCATCGTTGACGCTACGGTGAACAGGAGCATCGTTGCGCCAAGAACGTACCCTGGTTCGGTACCGGGAAGGAATGAAATTTGTGTTTGCCTGTTGGATTTGTCATGCGAAACGTATTAGCACCTTGGGAGTTCACTAGAGTCTATGAAGTCGGTGTGTTTGGGGCCGGATGTGTTTGCTTGTAATGAAAGATTTGAAATTGTGGGAACACTTTAAAGCGTCTAGGGTAGGGTAGTGCCACTGCTAGGACTGTTTGGGATCATAGGGAATACATCATTTGCTTCTTATTAAAGCTGCCATTTTCAGGAATGAATCATTACTTAAAGCTCTAGTAAGTCTAGAAAGGTTTTCAAGGCTGCATCCATTGAAAGCCAGTGAGCAGTTCCAGTTTTACAATTTTTATTAATGAGTATTCGTCGACGAAATTCAATTCACTCGACAGTTTCTCATCTACATCGATCGATTAATGGTCGCCCTTGGCCATGTAGAAATTCGGTCATCAGGGGAACATTCCTGAATAACTTGTCTCGAAAATGATCCTGAATATCATTTATTCATTTAGCTAGTTTGTTCCGTAAACTCGTCAGCCACTTTACAACACACGACACACGGTTGCAGTGAAAAGTTCTTCGGAACCATTTCTTGTTTAATCAACTCCTATGGGAACTGGTTCGCTGCTTGCTAAACGAGTTATCGGCACGCCGCTGATGAGCTGACATTGAAGCGAGCCATACAGCCAACCCAATCACTCTTGTGAAAACCAGAAAAATTACAACAACAAAAAAAAATCGAGAAAAAACTCACGGAACATGGTTAATGATTGAAGCCAGCGGAAAAAGGCTGTAATTAATGTGATGGCCCCATTTTGAGGAATTTCGGGGTTCGAGGGTTGGCTTGTTATGAGCGATTTGGGTTGTAAATTTAAGACATCCATCCCGCGCCTGTATGCACGTCCCGAGGTAGTTTACTTTCGACTAAACGTATCGTTTATGCTCGTCCGCGAAACCAGACACCAGGAAGCGCCAGATCGTACCTGACCTCATTGTACCAGCGCGAATCATCGAGTGTTCTCGCTGGCACACTGGCCAATGCGGGATGCCGATGCGTGAACCCGGTTTTGCAACATTGTTGCGGTGAGAGGTGAAATTGAGAGACAATTAAAAGATAAAATTACCCGTCGACGTTGGTGGGGCTCGCGGTGCTCGCCGGGATTGATAAGGATTCGCGACGAGCAAACAGCATACATGGCACGGCGATAAAGTGACCCCATCGATCATGTCTCGGTGTTAATTGAAAGGGAAGCGGCACACGTGCAGCCCGAGTTTGCATCGAAAGACCTCGGCAGATAATGATGGCGTTGGTTTTTCGGCGGATTCGGAAATTATGCTCTCGAACTTGAAACAAAAATGAGCAACAGACACGAGCAGTCGAGTGCAAAATGATTTTTGAAAGGCCAGGATGTGGTCGGCACGGCAGCCATACCATGCGCCAAAAATGTAATGACAGATGGCGCGCGCCCGTGTGTGTGTGATCATGTTTTTGACTGAAGGAATCTCGTTCTGCGGCGGAATGCTCCCGAAAGGATCCTCGACCGATCAGCCTCGTGGCGTGGCGGACGCCGGCTGTTCGTTGGTCGGTCGTGTGGGCAGGACAAATGAAATAATCCTCAACAAGTTGTGTCGAATGAGTAGCGGCTGGCGTGGGTTTGGATTTTGTGATTTTTTTGTTGTCTTCTCCATTCCTGCACCTTTTTTTGTTGTTGTTGGGAGCGAGATCTTCTGCACCAGGATCGTGTCGCTTCCTGAAAGCTGGGATCGAACAGCAAACAAAGAATGAGGAAGTACAGAATGTGATTTGAGGAAGGCTTACGCTAAATTATTAAAAAAGATTTTTTTTCAAGATATCAAGAGAAATGGAGTAATAAGAGGAAAAGATTTGAATGAAAATAATAAAACTTTATAATTTTATAAGAATTGTAGTTTTTTCCTGAAGTGAAACGATAAATTTATGTTTCATCATCAACTTATGTATAAATTTGACATTGTAATTAACAATTTTGATTGTACAAAACGCGCACTTCGCACATTCGACCTAAATCCTTTAAAATAGACTACTCGAAGTACCGTTGATGCGCATCGTGCACAGATGTCGAGGATAGATCATTGAAAATTGATAAAAAGATTTGTAAAAACGGATTTCCTACTAGGCCACGCTTCGGGTTTAATGGTTGTTGTATTTTAAGTCTGCTGCTACCTTCACGCACCGCCCGGTTCATGCGTACGCCAGCATCGCCGTGCGCGGCGAGAGCGGCAAAAACATTCGAAGTAATTTTCGTCATGGGCAGGTGGTTCCTGGACTGGTTCCTCCTCTTCACGCTTGTTTTGGCTTTTTTCGGTTTCGCTTCTCATTCCTTTTCGCTCTGATCGCACCGCGCCTATCTCTTCCCTTGTGCGACGACCAACAACACATTCCTGCACACCATCCATCCATCCATCCATCCATCCGTCCATCCGTCCTTCGCAACCCGGTGTGTCACCTGCTGCTGCTGCGGAACGGCAGCATAGCGTGGTTCGGGATTTTAGGCGGAGTACGTCGTCGGACAGATTTCAATCCGAATCGTATTCTCGGATTGTGCGCGAGAGGTGCGCTGGAGGGTTGACGCTATCCCAACGCCGATGCTGCCTAGAAGAATGCATCGAAACCACTTGGTGCTGTTTCGGAATGCGGAAACTACAGATTCATGGCGCGATGGAGGATCATATGCATTCGTTCGGGAGAGGACCCGGATGCATCTGCTGCTGTAGGTGCTCGAAAAGAATTGATCAATCTGATCTCGCAGGTAGCGGTAACACGATCCCGATCCCGCTTCCGATCATGTATTCGCACACGGAATGATGTTTTCTTCATTCCTTGCTTCTATGCTGGATGGCTGCTTAAGGATAAATCGAATTGTGTTCTAAATAGTTTCCTTTTCCTAATTGTCCTGTTGCAACGATCTTAAAGCACGCTGTAAGACACCTTTCATTCCCGAAATCCCGATGTAAAAAGGTTCCAATGACGATAAGATCGCTCCTTGGTGTGACCATCGTAATGTGTTTGGGATTTGAAACGGTATTGTTTTTAAGTAGAATCTATTGTTTTCACGCCACACGCACACCACACGGAACAGAGCAGCTGGCTCCGAACGACCAAGCAGCGCAACAGGAGAGAGCTAATTCAAATTACATTCCCTTTTTTGGTCAGTTCTTTAGCAAAATAAGTACCGGAGGAGATGTGAAAAGATGCGTCTTGGCGAGCGACTGAAGACAGAAGGAAGCATGACAATATAAGGGAAGACTGTTTGCAGGTTCCCTCCAGCATAACCTTCGTTCGGCCGACGCCGTAGGTCAAAGCCGAAGAATGTAAAGTGAAATATGTTTGCTGGCTGCAAGAAGTGGTTGAGGACCGACAGCAGCAGCAGCAGCATTCACCATCGAGGATGGTTCCATTTTTTCGGGAACTCAGGTCAATTTCCCTTTTTTTCTCTTCTTTACGTTTTTCCTTCGACTGTCATTCGAAGGACGCGTTGCGATGCTGGAAAAAGGATCAGCGGATCGTGGGCATCGCAGGATGCTCGAACTCTCCGGTCACGGTGCTGCTGCGAGGATCGTCTTACTCGGCCCTATCCGTACACGGCTGTTTCATGGCCATTAAGGCCGGAGCCGGCTCCCGGCGAGGTGCTTCATTTCGGGTGCTACCATCTGCCTCCCCGCGATACCTCCCGACCTGATGCCAAACAAGCCTGAAGCGAGGAGGAGGCTGCCGCTCGAGCAACAGTTAAACCCTGCCACGGGGCCACGGCAGCCTCGGGTTCGAGCCCGATCAGCTCGAAGATGGCCTTTGATTTCTTGTGGCTTCGCTCGAGCCTGCTGTCGGGTCGGAATCCCTTTTTTATGGTGGCATGCGTATGGAAACGACGAGGCGTTGATGCGCCGTTCTGGAACCGCACTCCGTACTCCGGATTGGCTGCCGCTTTGGCGATCGTTTGCGGTTAGCCCGACGTGAGCGGAATCGACCGAGCACGCAAAGAAAGGAGTAGATGATGCTCGGGCTCGGGAGAAAAAGGCAGGCCGAGCATAAAAGTATCGTATCCTGCGAGCGCATCTGTAGCGGAATCCGTTCCGTAGCATGAGTTGTGTTATTAATTTGATTGGATATTGTTTAACGTCCGACGTCGGACCGTCATCGGGGTTTCCGTTGGCACGCAGTTGGCCATAGGAGGTCGTAGGTACGCACGCATTGGACGCCAGGTGTTTGGCCACGGTCCGGGCGCGTGTGCTTGGCATTCACAGATTTCCGGATGATTGAAAGCGGGCTTGAAGCAACAGCTTTCGAAGTTGTAAAAAAACCCGGCACATGATCCTGTGCACGGTTCCGGCTTTCTATTCTCTGGCTGGCTGGCGGCTCACATCTGCTTGATGCTACCGATGGTGAGGACTTGGAAGAACATGCTCCATGTTTTTGTTACCGCCCGCTGGCCAGTGCCTTGCGACTGAAACTAGTCCAGGGATACGAGGATACTGTCGTTAAAAAGATTAAGTCCGACCAACCAACGGCCAACGGTGAGGGCGTGAGAACGAGCACCGTATCCGAAGTCGTCTGATAAGCCGGGCTTGGAGTTTGTTTGGTTAAGATAATGCTCCCAGTTCTCAAATAAAACGGGAAGAGATAAATGTTAATTAGAAAATATTTGCCCGTTCCTTCGTTCCATGCTGACCAGTTCGAAGGGATCGATAAGGTAGCAGTGAGGGCTTGGCAATGCTTATGGTCGATGGTATTAGAAGCTGGCTCTGCTCGAGATACATATCCTTATGCGGCAGTCAATCTATGTGTCGTGGCTTTGCATCAAGGTCGTATATGTACCGAGG
>NC_064874.1:76388556-76406056 GCF_943734745.1 Anopheles darlingi | reverse complement strand
GGGTTGAAGGATTAAAAGGATTTTTCGCCGTTTTGGAATTCGAAACGGTTTCTTCACCACTCAGCTGCGGCAGCTCAAAAGCTCTAACCCCCGGGGGGCTGTCGATAGTGGATCCATTTAGTCCGGAACCTCCAGTGAGTGATGTGCCCGAAAGCATCAAATCGTGGACTAGACAAGCACCGCTAGTTTGATGGATGGCCACCAGAATGGAGATCTAATGACCCCTCCCCAAAAAAATCAGGCCAACCGGAGTGCTTTCCGCATGCACCGAATACGGTTCCATATCGTTGCAGTCGCCGGAGGCGAGCCGGAAAAAATAAACCCCTTTTCCCCCCCGAAACTAACGTCACTTTGGAACGGATTTTGATTCTGCCCTTGGGTCGCGGATAATTTCGGTCAGCTATAAGCTGCATGTGTGTGCTTTTGTGAAACTGCTATGCTTCTAGAATTTCTCTACTTTCTCGCTGCAATGGCCGGCAGGCGATGGCGTCCTAAGGGAGTCACTGTAAACCGAGACAAGAAGCACCGAGATCGTAATTGGATTGAAGATGGTTATCTGAAAGGGAATGGACCCCCCAAGTCAACGTCGTGGATTTCAACGCTTTTCACCGTCTGCGGTTTTCGCTGGGACTAGCCGCATGCCCCGGGTGGCGAAAAAGGGCAAAGGATGAGATGGGAAAAACATTGTTATGCTCTTATCACCCAACATACGCCACATGTACAGACACTGCAAGGCCCGAGTACTGGTTCGTGTTGTCCCGATGCTTCAATCGCGGCCCGTGCTCGTGAACAGATTTTGACTTTAATTAGAGAAGCCAACAATCGGGTTATTGAAATGAGCGGAGGCCGAGCGGCAGAGGCAGATGCAACCACACAATTATGGCCAGCGGTCGATCGCCGGTTTTCGGTATAATTGGGAAGGCGCTGGCATATGCAGATTATACACTGCGTTGCGCTAGCTGCGATGCGCCAATGTGTGCGGCGATGTTCATTCTGATTAGAAGTTGTTAATTAATTTTTGAAGCAAACCGAGCGGGCTTGCGTGACCCAGCGTGGCCGCGAGTGGTCAATTAGCCCTGCCGGTGGTGACTTGGGCAGGGAGGATCGGTGGTGCCGCGGTACGCAAATGTACGTATTATCGAGCATTTATCGGCTCATCAATCACTCGGAAATGGTTTCGGTTGAATGCAATGCATCAGCGAATGATTGTGTTTTAAATAAATGATGTTTTGCCCCACCTCGGCCCCGGGAGTGGATTGATATTTTTGGTGCTGGAAAGCAGGGAGGCAACTTCGATACATGCAGCACGCCGGAAGATTAATCGATTACGGTTTCGGTTTTGCTTTGAAAAGTTCGAGCATCTCGAGCAGAGGTTGCATCATTTCATCGGCCATCATCGGCTGCTGCTAAACAGAACATTTCGAGCAACGAAACATTCGGTTCCGTATTTTATGTTGATATGTTGAGGTCGAAGTTTTGCACGTAACCCTCCCTCCCACCCGCAAATCGTGGTACGAATCATTGAATGATCAATCACGTCGGTCACTGGGCAGATGTTCTTGGGCTCGATGTCCGGAGAGGGTATGACCATACCACGTTAAAGCTGTTCTGAAGTCGTTTGCACCTACTCACTCAACCTGGGACACTGGAACATGAGCTCAACAGTTCATCGTGATCGTGATGGTCCTGAGCTGAGGCCGGTGGCAAGAAGCACCTCTGCTTGATTACGGTTGGATGGTTGATGGCCATTCGTTCAACTCGGTCGATGAAACGTGCCACCTGAGCAACAGAAGCCGCAGTACGACGACCACCACTCGACACTTGGCCATTGCACACAAGAAGTCTCACCGACCACAACAGACGAACGACTCGCACCGCACCGTAACCACTTCCTGTCGTTCGTGTCTCTGGAACCGACTGCGGTTCTCGTACGCAAGCATCCATCGCCTCCACAGCAACAGCAGCAGCAACATCATGGAGCATGTACCGGGACTCGCTACACTTGAATTATACATTAACGCAATTTTCATCGTGGGAAGCGATGCGCCAGGCCAGATCGATGCCTGTGGATTGGGGGTTGGGGGGATTGATGTGTCCCCGAACACGATCGATTGCCACGTTGGATTGCCGGGATCGATTTGCTGCCAAAACGTGTCGTGTCGTCATAGGCCATCACGTGGCATCTCACGTGTAACCGCACGGGAAGTACCGAGAACCCGGGGGGACCGGGATGAATATTGGTTTTCCCTTTTTTCGATTAACCAGCACGCGACAACGCGTGTGTCCGCACGGCGCACCCGACGCACCCGGGAACCATGTGGGCATCTGGTTGGAATGTATCCTTTATTTGCGTTGTATCAGGAAAGGACGAGATGATTCCTGTTTTTTTACGGGGGAAAAGTGTTGGAAAATGTGTTTGATTTCGAACGTGCTGATGAGTAAATTAGAAATGATCCCGGAGCAAGCGATTGGAGAGGAGAATTGTGAGGTACAGGATACTCCGGTAAACTGTAAATTGGGAATAGAGCCCGATCCAGTAACCGTTTCTGGGCTTTGGAATACGGAATTGCACGCTCGAAAGATAAATATCTTTATTGAATTGAGTTTTCAATGGGGCCGACGCAGAGTTACCCTTCAAAGTATTGCCTCTCAACTACTTTGCGAATCAAAACTTTCAACTTTCTCTTTTGAAAAAGCACTTTTGTGTGAGTTTGAATGAAGAACATCTCCGTCGAGCAGGGCAATCGAGGGATTGATCGAGCTTTTTGTTGAAGAATGTTGGCAAAATCAACATTTGCATCGGCCATCGGGAAACTATTGGCCTGTTCGGCTACTCTTGCGAATTCATTGCCCTAGTTTTTCACTTCCTAGCACCCGTTCGACCGGAAGTCAAATATTTTCCATCAGTTTCCGCACTGTTTCAACAAGCGATTGAACCGAAATTCAATAACTCCCCGGGGGGTGGGCCTGCCGCATGACATGAATGCCCTGAAGGTATGTAAAAACCGGAACAGGAGATGCTGCAACGACACTTCAAAGCTGCATTGCCCGCACGCCCGCAGACCGGAAGTGTTGTGAAGCTTTTGAGGAAAAAAAAATCAACAGTTGTTGTATTAAGTTGCCAACACGTACCCGGGGGTTGGCGAATGGTGGACTGCCAGCATGCAATCCACCGGATACGGTTTACACAGTCGCAAGCTCCGCAAGTCCGACGTTGCATGGGTGTGAATGGATCGAGTTGCACGACACTGCGTTCCGTACACGTCCGGTGATGTCCGGAGTTTCCGGTATCGCTGTAGCGATCACGACTGTTCATGTTGTTTTCGTGCTTCCTTTTTTTTGAGCACACATCCCTTCCTCCATCTCGTTCCGTCGCCTCGGGTTGTGGCTTTGATGTAACCGTGACCGTAACTGTTTGGTGTTTGCAGACCAAGAGTGAGAGAGCGAGAGAGAGAGAGAGAGGGGCAGCAAGAGAGTGAGGTGAAAAGTTGACGATGATGTGAAAATTAAGCAACAAATTTACATTGACGTTGTTGATAACGGCACCTTTGCGCATGGGAATACATAGATCCGACCCAGGGGATTTGCGTATGCAAAATGTCCAAAATGTCGCTCTGCTCTTGAGGGACCATGGAGCATGGCACTTCCTCACACACAGGATGCACATTTTAATCAAACTTTTGCTTACATATTGCGCGAATCATGAAACACCTTTTTACTGTCCCTTTGTGCACCTTTTTATGTAAAGGAACGTCCCGATGAAAAACATAAAAGGAGAATTTATTTAATTTATCACACTCCAAAAAGGACTGGAAAGCGAGCAATTGATCACCGTACCAGTGCCCGGCTGGGGTTGATAAGGGAAGCGCAAAACAGAAAACATAAGCATCATTACCATCGCGGCGCCGCAATCATATTAAAAATCACTAACCCTAAGGATGCAAATTTGCATAAACGATCATAAGAAAGTAATAAAGCTTTCGTCAGAAAAAAAACGGCGATACTCATCAGGGTCACTCATCTGCTACACCTACCCGGCAGGGTCCCCCGTTGTTGGTTCCGCACCATAAAAGCGACCGAGGAATGCGAACGTGAGCGAAAGCGATTGCCCGTTTTATCGTTCCGCTTTCGCTATCAGGCAGCCCGGCGGAGGTGTGAAGCGCACGTTGAGAAGAGTTCTCGAGAAGATAGAGCTTACATTGTGGGAAAATGGGAAAATTATGGTATCATTACGGGCACCTCCCCCAAGCGCGCCCGTCGTTCAATCAGTCATTTTATAATTTTTGCTTCCACGAAGTACGCGAAGCACACTTTTTGTCCTGTTTATGTGAAGTCTTTTCATTTCGAAGCGGAGGACGGGCTGTTGTGAGCTGCACTCCCATGTTGCGAGTCTGCGATATCCGGATCTGGAATGAAAGTAATCAACGGTTACCGCACCCGTTCGGGGAAGCTGTTGCTATTGAGATCCGCTTTCCACAACATTAATTCCATCGTCCGTGTGCCAAACCCTATGCTACGGACTAAAGCTCGCGCTCGTCCATGTCCTATAATTTACCTCTTTTCCGTTTGGACACACCGGGGTCCGGCCAGAACATCCAGGCCACATGTCCCAAGGGAAAGGTGTTTTGTGGCCGTTGCCCGTCTGCGAATGTGGCGTTGGCGGACACATTCGGGATTTAATGTAAATCGCACGCACGTCCAGCACACATTTATGATGCGGTGTCCCGGCGGGGAATGTAAATGAAATGGAAAACTGGGAGGTGCCGGTTTTTGTCTAGTGGGCGCGCGCCCGCGGTTCCATCATCATCTGATCCATCATCGTTGGGTAATCGTTCCGGTTAGTCCGTGGTATAAGGCATTCCAACCCTTCCGGCAGTTATTGTTGCGTGCGAGTGGGACCCGCCAAAAGGTGATTGCTTAAAGTTGCCGGACCCTTCACTGTAATCGTGTTTAAAGTGTGTACGTGAGGGAAAGGTGGGGGTTTTTTGGGTGTTTGAAACTTTGTGCTGTTATGTTTCGCGAGCATTCGTGAGGAAAGGTTGAACGATCAAAGTGAGAAATTTGGAACGGAATACGTCGGATGCTTTGTAGTGCGGCCACGAATGATCCTTTGGTATCGTCTAGCCCCGTCGGTATTTGTGATGAAGAAGCGGCAGGAGCAGTGTTATGTGTGCTATGTTGCGATTTCATTTATTATTGAATCTTACGATGATTTGTTTTACGTTAAATGTAAATGTCGTTATCTCTTTTCTGGATTTCGGAGAAAACTAACTCAACTCAAAAGCAGCGTTTTTATACTCCTTCTTTTTATATTTTTTTACTTTCTTTATTCATGAATGACTTATAATTTTTAGTTCCTTCAATTAACTGAGAGGTGTTAAGATATAAGATTCTTAATATTAGTCATAAGTAATGAAATTACGAGCAAGATAGACATAGACCAGAAACCTAAACGCTCCAAATGCTAAGTTGACCTAAAGTGACACCAAAATGCTCCGATAACGCTCCAATAGAGAGAGTGAGAGCGAGGGATGAGTCCGTTCCCTGAAGATTTCGTTTTTTTCCTGTTCAACAATCAGAGGTCCTGAAGGAGCATCTGTCTTCGACACTGGAAGCTTCGCCATTCATTGTCCCGCTTACCGATGTGACACCCCTTTCCTCGGCGCAACGAGGAAAGTTCGTTTCGTGCCAGCACCAGGAGAAGCCGTACGGAGCGCTCACAGTCCCTCAAGATGCTACCTGTCCAGTCTGGCCCAGTGCGCGAAAGGCAATTTATTTCCAGCTTCCGTTTCGCACCGGGACACCGGTACAAGCAAACGGTCGGGGCGCTGATAGAGCACGACTGAAGATGTGCTTTGAGTGAGAGAGAGAGAGAGAAAGAGAGAGCGAGAGACGCACTCGAAGTCGTCGAGCAACGGGCGCACACCTCGGAGCTGGGCCATTCATCATTGAATGCAAATTTATGCAGCGATTTGCATCGTTCACCGTTCACCAAACCATGCCAGCCACACGCCACGGTGCATCCAGGATGGTGGCAAGTACGCAAGTAAGCCGTCGCTCTCTTATCGTATTCATTGGTGATCAAAGCTATCCCACTCTCACCGTTGCCGTTGGTTTGGCTTTTGCGGTGATCAACTGGAACTGTCGGATGGAGTCATTGTAGAAGCACTCGATACTTGAAGTAGCACGTTACGGTTGTTGGGCGATTGGATGATTTTTTTCCAATGTTATGTTTTCTGTGTCGGTGTGTGTGTGTATTGGTGAAAAGCCGCCACTTGTGGGATCACCGATGCGCCAATTAACCGCGGCTGTACGGATGGATTACAAAGAGCCGAGGCAGACACACACACACACACGAACATGAAATAACTAATTGAACATTCCGTTGGGCACATTCGCGTTGATTGGCAGGATGGCACCCGGAAAAGGCTCGAAATCAACACTCCTCGATGAAGCTCGGTTGAATGAGTAATTGAAAGCTGTGCCAAAAAGGAATTAAAACATCGAATTGGGCCGCGAATGAGTTCATTAGTTGTGCAGCGAGCAACGTGTTTCCCTTCATTGAATTATGCAACAGACCGTTAATTAAGGGGAAATCGGAAAACGCTCTCAAAGTGCGATAAAAGAAAAACTACCGGAAAATAGCTTTCCAATTGAAAAACAAGGGCTTGTAGGAAGCAAACATGCCGGCAAAAAGGATTTTTGGCAGAACTCAACTCATTGTTCAATGTAATGGATACTTTTGATCAACTACGCGCTCGGCAGTTAACTCGTATTATGTTTTGGGTAGCACAGATTTCAATATTCGCCCTCTAGAAAGCATAGCTCCCTCGTGAAGTTGCTGGTCGTGTTCAAGTGGTCACTGGAGTTGCCCGTCAGTGGTCCAAGTTTCGAGTTATGATCGTTTGGAGTCACCGAACCGAAATGCCTCTCTCGCTCCCTCTCTCTTACTCTACCTCTGCTGGTTCGTTTGCCAGAAGGTTGACGGCTCAAAAATGTGGAAAATATACTTGGCAGGAGTCGTCTGGCAGGACTACCGACCACCGACCACCACCAGTACGTCATCGTTCACGATACAACGGTTGTGCTGGCTGGAAGTCAAGCATCTGTAACGGGTACGATGGGCGAGCTTGTCGGCTTTCCTTGATGTCGCGGAACGCTTCCAACCGTCTAATCCGCCAACCGTTTCCTTTCGTCCCTGTCGCGTTGAGTCCAAGTGTAGTGAGTCCTACTGCCGGAGGCCATTGGTTTGGTGTGAAAAGAGAAATCCCCCAACAACAAAAAAAAATGGTAAAAAGAAAACCAAAAAAAAAGCAAAACAACAACAAAAAAAGCCCCAACAGGTACCTTCACCTTGCGCGTCGCGTGAATCGAGCAGGATCAACGGCAAAGGAGACGACCAGTCGGGAGCATAAGATTCGCGCTCGGCGTCGCTGGTGTTGGTGGTCTCCAGCGACCGTGTTAGACCATTTTCCCCTCACTCGGCCATTGGTGTATTGGTGTACGGTGCTCCAAAACGTCACGCCAGGATATCTTAGGTGGCCAGCGAGAGAACAGGAGATGCTTTTCCGAGAATGCAAGAGAGAGAGAGAGATAAATAGAGAGAGATAGAGAGAGAGAGAGAGACGGAGTGAGAGAGACGGAGTGAGAGAGACGGAGTGAGAGAGAAGAGAGATTTCCATTTCGCGCACTTCGTACCGAACACGTTGCATTCTGTATGGGGAACCCGATCGGGTTGTTCGGGTATTTCTCGTTGTCCTGCGCATGTCCGCCCTAGTCCAGAGCCCTATAGAGTGCTGATGGTAGCAGGACTGAACCAGGGACCGAAGAGGAGGAAGACTGGGGACCTTTCCCAGGACGCGGTAGCTCGAGGGATACTAGGGATAGACGGTGTGCCCGTGATATGCCCGTGCTCCCGAGATTGAGTTGGAATACTCAGCAGAGCAAATATTTGAAAATCGCAACATTTGATTGTTAGTTGGCATACTGGCACTGTATGCCGTTTCCATTTCCAAGCATAATTCCATAATGTTTCGAGCGGTGGTAGCAGAACAGAAAACTTCATTCGTTGCAACATAAAATAAATAAACCTTTAGAAAATTCAATAAATAGTTTATGTAGACTTTAAAATATTTTCCCAACAATTGTCTGTTTGACAGCATCGTTTCAAATCGCAACTACCCCCCGGGGGAGGAGGAAGATTATCCTAAGGAGGCCCGAGCAACGCCAGCGGAGCAGCCGCGCATCACATGAGCAGAGAATCCTGGAGCAGAGCACGGCGGGGACGCGAAACCTCGGTTACGCTCACCGATCGCGCGGGATTCGCATCCTAGGTCTCGCGAGCCCTCTCGAGCGAACGGCTGCAGCGCATCGCAACGCAACGCATCGACTCCGGGCTTCAGTTTCTCTGTGACCGTGCGAGCGAGTGGGTCGTAACACATCCAACATCACCACGTCCGGCCGTCGTCGTGCGAGCGGGCATCTGGTTCTCCATTGCTCCGGCCAATCACCATCACATAGGCCAGCATCCGTAACGTATTCCGGTTTCTCGAGTTTCTTCTTCCGAGTGAGCGAATAGCGCAACCGGAAGCTGTCACACTGTGACAGGCCAAAAGCCAAAGCATAAGGTGAAGGTGAGCGTGCAGTAGCTGGTGTCTCGTGTGTCTCGTGAATAAATAATCAGTTGACCAAAAAAACCGAGCAGCCTGGTGCCTGGTGTTCCCTTGCTAGTGGTCTGTGAGTGCACATGGTCTGTGTGAGGGGCTTCTGTCAAGCTTCTGGCAAATTGTCGGCATAGGTTGAGGCTCGAAAGGCCTCAGATGAGGGCTTCGACATCCAGGGAATGTCCACAATACGGTACCGAACCGTATCGACGTCCGATCCAGCTTGCTCCCTCCGGTCACTACCACCCGCGTACCTCGCAACCCTTATCCATCGCCCTCGGCAGGACTTTCTCTCTCTCTGGCGATTCACTTGACAGTCTCTCGCACACACACACACACACACACACTCTCTCTCGCTCTCTTCGCGCTCTCGCAGCATTCTAATCAGCTGTCAGTGTATCTAGTAGCCGTCGTCGGCACGTTGTTTGGTAGACTATCGCACCAGCACAGCCACAGCAAACGGGATGCGTTTGTGTGTGTGTGTGTGTTCGTGGTGGCTCACTGTGTGTAGCGAATGATAAGGAATCGAACCGTTCGTTGTTGCGCTTGTGTGAATCGTGTTAGGACGGTGAGTGTGCTGCGGGGTGGTAGCAGCATAACAGGGCACCGGAGAGGAGAGGAGAAGAGAGCGAACGAGCGAACGAGCGAGCGAACGTGCAAGATTAGCTGTCGTCGGTTTCGGTTGGCCGTTAATCGTTAGTCGCACTGATGGATATTGTTTGGGGGATTCCAGTGCAAACATACCAAGTACCCGGGACCGCACAGGTACCGACATAGACTGTGACGCAAGCATAGGCTGTTAAGACCAGCCAGCATCGTGCGCGTCCCTCCCCCTTGCTGCTGCTGCTGCTGCTCCTGCTGCTGCCTCCGTTCCTCTGTTCAATTTCCACGAAGGTAAACAAAACACTGAGCGTCGTCCTCTCGTCCGGTCCGGCTGTCAGAGTCAGAAGTGGGTGCGTGTATGTGCGCGGCTGTCTGAACGTGCATCGAACGTGTGCGCTCGCGTGTGTGACTGTGTTCGCTAATTTTCACCTCATACGGCCAGCGAGATAACCGTGCACACACACACACACGCACGCACAGTTCAGGGGACCCGTTTTGGGCGGCCCAAAAAACCCTTATCAGACCGAACGGGACAGTGGGAATGGTGGGAGATGTAATCAAAGTGCGTGTGTGAAAATGGTGGAAGAAGGGATGGGGGGAGGGGTTTCCATTTCCACCCCGGATTGGACCTAACCGTTCTGCCCGTTGCGCGAGGTTATTCAATTAAGCCGTCGCCGGAGGGTTACCTTCTCTTGGAAGGGGTCTCATGTTGCTTTCCTAGCCTGCTACGCTTTTTGCGCTGGATGGCTGGAATGGATCCCAGCCGCAAACCAACAACAATAGCAGCACGAACGTGAACAAACACAGTTAGCTACTGCCCACCGGCCACAACAATCGCTATGTGTATGTGTGTGTGTGTGTGTGTGTGTGTGTGTGTGTGTGTGTGCGGTGGTTCGTGGTCCTGGTTCCGTAGCAAAATGGTCCGCGTGATTGGTCCACTTGGCGTGGGCAAAAGGTTTCTATTGTTGCGCGCTGCCCCGCAATCCCGCTGTGGCGATGGCCTGCGGCTGACCAACCAATGGACCGACCGACCGACCGACCGGTGAAAATTGCACAACATTTTCCGTCAGCGCCGTTGACTTGAGTGATGATGAAGCCAAACCGCAGAACCGTCGTCCGAGGAAAGGTAAGCATCTTCAACCTACAAGAAGAAGAAGAAGACGAAGAAGAATGATGGGAGAGTAAGGGGCGGGGGTGGCAGTTTCCCGCGGTTATCTTAATTGCTGGTACTTTTGCTGAAGAAGCCGTGGTCGGTGCCGGGATGGGATGCTCTCTCTTCCCTCTCTCTCTCTCTCTGAGCGATCAATCCGAGGCCATCGTCGACCATCAGATGGCGGATGGCGGTTCTTTTCTGGCGTCACAGCGCCGCACATCGTCGTCGTCGCCGGAATTCGGACCATTTCAATTCAATCACAGCGTGAAACGTGTTCCGACACTCGGCAGGAGGTCCTTCCGTTCGGTTCGGTTTGATGGGGGGGAACGTACTCCCGGTATGGTGCCCTTGTCCGTTCCAGGAGCAAAGCTGATGAGTTGCTCGTACTGACTGAAGGTGGCGAGAGGGAGGTGAGGGGAGCATGACAAAATGTAGGCCTTTGCATATCTATGCAAATGGCAAGCGCTGGCTGAAATGAAACTCTTGGCATCCTCCTACATATCGTGGCATCCGCGGGGTGTGTAGCGTGCAGGGTAGGCGGTAGAGCCCCACTCGAATCTGATAAGCAATCTCGTTTGCAAGCCAATGACCAGCTGGCTTGGTTTTCATGCTGATTTTTGTTGTTGGCCCATTTTATGTTGCGAATAGCGGCCGCTGTTATGCGGGAAGAAAAACATGAAATGGTTCGCCTATTGATAAAGGTAAATCTAAGAGGCTTTGATCCGGAAGCTTGATAAGAGTGTGAGAGAGAGAAAGAGAGAGACGAGAGAGCAAGTAAAGAGAGAGAGATAGAGAGATAGAATGCGTGTTGTGCTTTTGGCGCCGCAAATGAGATTCTAATTCATTTTTTCTGGAAATTTCTGGAAGGTTCCGGCCCGAACGGTGGTCCATTCCATGCAAATGGAACCTTACCTCGCCCGCTCCCATCCTCGAACACCTGTGAGCGCCCTACTCGCGCTAGTAAGATATTTCAATTGCGGCATAAAAGAAAAATACGTGATTTGCAAGTATTTGGCTCTTAAGCTTTTCCGCTCAGTTGAGGCGCGTTGTTTGTGGCGCGCCAAGCTGTGAAGCTAATGGCCGGCTACAGCCCGAGCCAGCGGCCAGAGTTGGGAATTTGGAATGTGTTGCCCTTCCTGGAACGGATGCCACGATCGATTGAACCGTAAGCGGACCGCTTGAGCCGCCGATTGTGACGTGATTCATATTTATAACAGTCGACCGACGGCCCCCTTGGCAGACGGCCATGACTTGTGTGCTGTGGCTGCTGCTGCTGCTGTTCACCTTGAACCACGTCGTTCCTTCCGCAACCACGCTGCAAATCAGCGTCACCGCTGGACTGGCCTCCCGGAGCAGACCCGGCATGGGCCGCGACGGAAGGAAATCAACAGTTTTCCTCATCGAACTCGAACTCTGAACTCCCGGCCCGGCCAGCAAAGCACACCCAATTAACGACGAATCGAAATCGATAAATGCTAATTTGTGAATGCCCTTTTCGCGTGGTGGGCCGAGAGCCGGAGGGTCGGGGTCCGTTTTGGGTAGGTTGGAAAGCGTTTGTTTTATGTTTTCATCATTCTCGTGGGCTGCGTCGCAACAAACGCAGGACCACGACGTAGATTGTGGCCCAAGCAAGCAGTTATGTATGTGTGCCCTTAGCATACCACATCGTCCTGATGGTTCTGCAATCGATAAGCTGTGTACGATTATAACAATCCCGAGAATTTCGCTACAAAATGGCCGGCCGGCCGGCCGGCTTTGCAGTACGTCAGAGATTAGTGTGGAAGGGAATGGAACAAACCGGCGGTTCGTTCGTTCGTTTAACAAGAAACGCCCAAGTGCGTAGGTGCGTAGTTGATCGATCCTGGCGTCGGAACACAAAGCGGTTGGTGTTGGTTGAGGAGAGCGTCTTTAGTGAAGACATGATTCTAAAAGAATGTTCCATGTGATATGCAAGCCACACGCAGCATTGAGGGTGAATTGATCAAAAGGAGCTTAGTAGGATGGTTCGTGAATTCGCAGAACGCGAGCATAGCATAGACACTTTTTTAATATTCATGTAATTGGATTATGCGTTTGCTATTGCTATTCACGCTCATCGTACCTTATGAGCGGCTCATTGACTGAGCATTAAAAGTTTTTATTCCATCTTACTATCAATGCGATATTTGGTATCTCATCAATTACTTCGACATGAACGATGAAATATTTATTGAAAAAAATGTCGGAAGGGTTGTCCGGAATGGAGACGCCTGGTAGATGGATGGAGACGCATGGTATTTTGTTTTTTTTTCTATTGATTTAACTTTAAGCAGGATCACTACTTAGGACATTATATACACGTGATCGTACCAAATTACATCCTTTGGTTCCCTCCCAGCACTTGGCCCAACGGAGGGACCAACGCCTGTTATTTAGACGAGTTTTATAATGATCATTCTTAATCATCCAAGCAATTTACCAATGTATGCCACAATCACAAAAAGCCCTCAGCACAGCATCAACCCTAAGATATCATAACGGGATACTTTGTCAAGAATTTGCGATTCGACTGTCGTTCACATTGCGCCGCGTTGCCTCGCTGCAATGAGAAAGTGAAGCACCCCCCCCCCCCCCCCCGTTTCGGATGCCATTCTTAGCCTTCTACATGCAGACGAGCATTGCGGCGAGTAGAAGAGCGAGTCTGGAATGTGCTTCATTTTATACAGAAAGTAGCAAACTATTTCTGGCGAGAAGATGAGGCCCCTCAGTAAGAATGCGGCCCCCGGGAGGGCACAGGGACGGAAAGCTTTAATTTATGCGAGTGCCTCAAAATTTATAGTTGCCAATACATTGTGTTTAGTTGTACGTTTTGAGTAGCATTTTCAAAATGTTGTATATTTGCGGCGTGGAGCTCAATCTTTTAACATTTTTCACCAGCAGCAGAAGAATATTTTTCAACCATCGTTTAACTGCTATTCTTCTCTATGCTCCAATTTAAAATCCACGTTGTGCACGATTCGCTTGAAATTGCTCTCCTGCTGAACACTGAAAGGCACCATAAATGCTGTTCGCTGCTCAATAAAACGTATCATTCGCTTGCAGAGGAAATTATGAAACCGGCTGGTTTCGGTTTCCGGAAGATTTTTTATCATCTTTTTATGTCCGATCTCGGGGTGTTGCTCCAGCTCGGGTGCTTGCTGCTGGTGGTTGCTTCGTAAGGGAGCGATCCTAGCAAACGGAGGCGTAATCTTGCCCCATTGTTTTGTGTCCCCCACTCGCACATATTGCCTTGGATTGGACTATTGTTATCGCAATTTGCTGCGGGAGGAAAATATGAGACCGCAGTGCGCGCATGATATGATGAAGCAGAAGGTGGTGCGGTGAGGCTCTTTCGGTTCCATGTCAAGTATTCGAGCGCAAGTCGGAAGCAGTGGCTTATTTGGGGTGGTTTGAAATGTATGAATAGATAGCTAATAATCCATAGAGCACGAACTGCGTGGTTCTAAAAACCTCATAAAATAGGACATATTGCATGTGGAGTGTTGTATATGTGTTGTTGGTGGGTGCGTGATTTGAGTTTTATTGAGCAGTTTTTTTAGATATCAATTAGAAGCAAAAGAAAACTCAACGAGCATTATTTATTCAATGAAAACCATTCATGTTTTTATGCCAATACATTGTGCTACTCTAACATTTATGTGCCTTGTTTGCAAATGAAGGACAGAAATCATTCGGAAACACATTAGCGCGAACAAACGCCGAATGAATCTGGTAACATTGCCCATCGGTACGTGGTACAGTTCTATCATGAAGCATCCATCGAATGTTCAACATTGCATGAATGGTGAACATCGTGCACTATGATCGCTCGACGCGTTTCAGCAAATCCATACCCGACCCGATGCCCTCCCGATCGGAAGTGATTAATATTCGAAATCAGCAAGGTTTCCTGCGCACCACTCGACGTGTTGAACCGATGCGAGATGCGTTGTGACCAGTTTGGTTCCACTATCTTTCCGTTTTATCGTCATCGTTGAGCAGGAGCCCATTATTCGGGCATGCTGTTGGCATGCTGGTGCTCTATCGCAACTGTCATGCGATTGCTTTTTGATCGATGGCCATCGATTGTCGTGCGGTCGCCGTCACCAATCTGGTGTGCAAATGAAACGAAACATTCCAGATTCGGCTCGGTTGACCAACTAACCGCACCAAAGACAACACACTATCGCTGCTGCTACGCTGTGACGCTTTGTTGGTACAAACGGAGAAGAGCTATTTAACTTTGGAATTTTAGATTTTTGCGAGAAATGCTCGCTCAATCCTCGGTTCAATCTCTGAGCATTGGATTAGTATGCGTGAAGCATCGTGTTTTGCTATGTAAATGAGATTCAGCTTGTTAGTGGCTAGTCGTGGGATCAGATTGCATTGTCGTACAGGCTGAAAGCTGAATAGATGCTTTTCATTTGCTTCATTTTTATCCAGCGTAGTACAAGCCAATGTTGAAAGAACTTTCACTTTAAAGGTTTTAATACATTTTTCCCACAAACATTATTCAAACATAGCCAGATAATCCTTGTTATTTGAAGTATATTTTATTCAGAATGAGTGTCTTCCAAAGTTTTTTCATGTTATCTAGAAGTTTCTCAAATTTGCTAGATGTGCCTATTGTTTGATTGTATTTCGGGTACGGGAACAATCCCTCAAGCATCTATCAAAATGCTAAATGTCTGCTCGTTAATATGAAGATTTCTCATCGATTCGTACTGGAAATGAATTCGAATCGCTGCACGTTTGTTTGTGTGTTGCCGTCGTATTTGCTGCTGCCCTGTAGATGAAAGCACCGTTTTATCGATATCAATCCATTTAGAAGCATCGAGACATTATCGGAAAAATGCTATTTCATTATGCTTTCGGTGAACGTGATCGGCCTCGTTTGCCCTACGGCACAGAATTTGAGCGGCGCACACCGAGATTCCATCACTGATAATGAAGCAATTAACTCAGAGGGTACGTTTTACATGGTGACAGCTCAATGGCTGAGCTTACCTGTACTTGATAGCAGTATAAATCAATTGGACCATTGATGCAATTATGTTCAGATAAAGAGAAGAGATTCGATTTTTGATTCGCTTTTGTAATGTTTTCATTTAATCAATATTGAATTTAAACATCAATATTTGTTGTTAGCGAAACAGCATACAACATAAATAAGAACTTTCGCGGCTTACAACCGATTCTACCGCTCTGATGCCCTTTTATTATTAATAGAATTCGCCACAATGGATGACAATTGATTTTTTTCGCGAATCATTCTTTTCATTTACGCCACGAGCTGTGAAAGGCGGACAAGAGGACTGAACAACTCGCACTGTTTGGCAATGAACAGCAAGCTAAGCTGTTCGCTAAGTCCGCTATGGTAAAACACTACTCGGCCAACCCCTGACAAGAGGCTGCCATTTAGTCCCGATAGCGGATGAGTTCGCTAGTTTCTCTATTGACCCTCGGTTTTCACGCCTCGAAGGACAACCCTAAAGAGATGGGAATGAAAAATGGAAGCACCCAACGTTGAACAGCGAGCTAACTAACACCTTTTCTATCTCTCGATAGCTTTTACGTTGCTTTGGCGCGATAAAAGTTGACTCAGCACCACTCATCCCTATTAAATTCGGGGTGCAAGACGAAGGACCCATCATGGTGGTGAGTTCGATGGCTCGGAGGGATCGCCTTTTCCAAAACCTTTCCTAGATAAAGTCATTCCGAAGTAATTATGAAGCTTCCAACCCAGCTGCTCACGTCCGCGTCATGCCCTGTCCTGTTGGGTGAAATGTGTTTTATGATCGTCGGTCACCAAAGTTTTATTGGATTTTCAACCACCTGAAGGTGCTCAAAGGATGCGTGCTCCTTCAGCTATCGATCCGAAGTGGCGGAGCATTAGTAAATCCAACCAGATTTTCACTAACCACATGAATTTGTTGGTGTGTATATGTGTGTGTGTGTGTGTGAACGTGGATCAAGCTTACTATCTTTTTATACCAGAGTTCAGAGCCACTTTGAAGACGGCCATCCCTTTTCGGGTTAAGCGTGATGGACGAACCTGGAGTGCTGAGTCCGTCCGTCGGTCGGTCGGTCGGTCCGCCTCCTTGGTCGGTCGGTTATGCTCGAAAGTGACAGTTGTTGGGTTTGCTTCGTTGATGTTCGCCTTCGTCTAAGTCCAGTTTGAGCAGGATTAGTCGATGTTACAAGGATAACTCCATAAGGGCGGCAAAGAATCCCGATGCCAGATGCGAAGGCTTCAAACAGGGAGAAAACAGATTGAAACTAACTGCTCCGCAGGAAAAGCTCTCGCGAGTTTCACCGAGCTAAATCTTTTGCAGTTTGTGTGTGTATGTGGGTGTGTGTGTGAGATGCGCCTCAGACCCAGAATCTAAAAATATGTTTACGCTCCACCGTCCCTTCGCTGACCTTCGCCGGGGATTAAGCAGGAGACGTAGGCCAGCAACCTTGTTTATCATGTTTTCCTGGAAAGCTCACATTCGAGCTTCTAGCATAAAAAACGATTATTTTTGTTTTCCAAGATGCTGTTCATGTTGGTTTCCCTTCCGAGTAATGATTTGACTGACCAAAGTGCAGGTGAATGAATGAAGGCTTACCTTCCGCTCGGTGCGTATGTACAGAGTACAATTTTCCATCCCGAAGTATCTGGACCGTGAAGGTCCTTGGGTCACGTAAAGGCCACCGCTTAGCCGCTTATCTCGTGTGTGAGTGAAACCGGTCCGGTAAATCTCAACCGTATCATTATGTTGATTGCGAAAGTTGGATCGTTACTTCCAGGAAGCGTCCCGGAGCGAGACACGTTTGTCAGTCACGAAGATGAGTTTACATTACACGTGCCAGCCCCGATTTCACTACTCGGAAGCACACTTTGTGATGTGTCGAGTCAAATAATCAGCTGGAACAGAGATAATCGGGATGCCGGTCTGATGACGCATGTGTAGCAGCGCCCTGGACTGGTGGATTGAAATCAACGGAAAGGTCTCGGTTGCTTTTGCCTTAATGTTCGAGGATCATTATTTCGCTCATGCCATGCCCCGTGGTTAATGTA
>NC_064874.1:76358556-76383556 GCF_943734745.1 Anopheles darlingi | reverse complement strand
GGGTGAGGGGGGTGAGGGGACTTCAACGTGTTTCCACGTGGCAGACTTTAAGATGAAGTTGCACCACTGCTACCACTGCACGAGGGAAACGCGATCGGTTCGGTTGAGGGATAATGAATTGTGTCTAGAGAGCGAAGCGTAACTCTCGCGTGCTACCGAACCGATGCATGACAGATATGACCGAACGGAGGGGTGCGCGAGACGAGATAGTGGCCAAGGCAAGTTCAGTGTCACGCGAACGCGAACCACCGGCACTGCGACCGAAGCGCAATGATAAAGTTCAGATCCACCACCTTACCGTCAGTTTCAATATTGACATACTCTCTGCTGAGTGTGCTAATCGGATGGTTTTAGTGCCAGCCACACACACACACACACACGGGCGCGCGCGCCAGAATGCTTGAGAGAGAGAGAGAAAGGAATAAAAGTGTGCCAAGTGTGGCGGGCAGGGTCTCGATCCGTATGGATCGTTGTGTTTCTCGTAAGCTCGTCAGCTTACTTAGCTAATGATGGAAGTTGGCGCAGTGACATAGTGCTTATCACTACTACAGGTGTGTTTGCCGGAGCCCTCTCTAACTTCAAGCTCAGTGCTTTCGTTGCACAATCGGTGGTAGAAGCCAGAGCGTGAGTAGAAGGATCAACGAAGCGTACCATCTTGGTGCGCACCTGGTGCGCACTCACTCCCCTACGGCAGTCACCGAGGAGTGTTTTTCCAACCATTCTTCTTCAAAGACTATATCCAACTACCAGCCTGTGCCCGGAGGCGTATGGATTTGCTGAGCCCCGATGATAAAACATACATCACACGGCCATCACAGCTATTGAGGATATGGTTCTGTGGCTGTGTCTGCACTCGTCCGTTGGCTCCGGGCTGGTCTGGGAAAGGTGAGGCTGCTGAAGGTGAAAATGTGTATTTCCCATCGTGCATAATTGACATGCAATTTGCCGCTCTTTTGTTGCCACGTTCGTACGTTCGTTCGTTCGTTCGTTCGTTCGTTCGTTTGGTGGCGTGTAAGGCTGTGAACAACATGGCAGGGAACTGATGTACCTGGCGGGTGGACTTTCGGTGGGAAAGAAAAGATTCAAGGCCTGCCAGGACACACCAAGCACGGCCATACATACATACATACATACACCACGCGTCGGTACACCTGGCACGGTAGCCGCGTGTGTAAATCCGCCGAGGGTTGCGCTCCGTGTGGGAGCCGGTATCGGGGATCGGTTTGGTAGGCCCGGGATGTATGACGATTCGTCGGTTCTGTTTGTTGCGTCCCGCAACCATCGTCGTGTATTCTTAAGGATGAGCAGGATGTCTGTGCGCCTATCCTCCGGAAGCCTATTACACTGCAGTTATGTAATTCTTCATTCGCCTGCGAAGGACACGCCGGATGGGCCTAAGGCATCAGTTGAGGAGGGAGGAGAGAGAAAGAGAGAAAGAGAGAGAAAATCAAGGTCGAGCAGGCGGCCTTCGGTGGCCTTGGGGAGCAGTAATGCATATTTGAGCGATTGTGTTGTTGATGAGTTACGGGCTGCAGTTGACGGTTTGCGTTTCCATTTATTTTGCAACGTTTCGTGAGGAGCAAGTTCAGCCATTTCGTAACGGTGTAACTTTCTGCCATCTTCTTCTTGTTCTGCTCTATTTTGGGTATTTTGATGTTTGCGTTCTATGATGAGATTTGTTTTAAAAAGATTCTTCCCAGCTCTCTTCGCCTTCCGTCGTTGGTTTGACTTATTCAAATTTTAATTTAATTTTATGGTTCCTTTTCTGAGAATGCTTCATTTTGGTGCTGAGTGAGAAAATACGCCAGAAGATTGTTAGTTAGCATCAACAGACGTTTTCGCTTGTATTTTCCACTTTGTTTATCGTTGCAGATGGAATGTTTTATTTACCTGCATAGCTAAATCCTGTTTTCGTTCAGCGAATGTTTGGGTTTGCTGGAGCTGGTAGTGGTAGGTTCTTTTGAATATCTTTCTGTATTGTTAATTGTTTTTCATATTATTTTTCCACGAAAAGATTTATTTCGGAATAGAAACGTGATCCGCTGCAAAAAATGCAAAATAGTTTTATTACTATAATCCTAGATTTGACTAATAGATTGACGGTTTCCTTTACGCTTATGGTGCTCCTTAACTTCATGTTAGGTATTTATTGCCGATATTTTCCCCCTGAATGGTGCTAAAAGCGATAAAGAAATTATTTGGAAGACGCAATCAAATCGAACCGACAGTCGATGATGAATATTGATGTTACGAATGGCATTAATGACGGTAATCAGAATATAAAGATTGTATCAGTAGATGATTATCGATCGTGTTTTATAACCACACCATCTTCAATTATAACGTTTGGGAACACTTTTACATTCTTCCGGAACGATATATTAAAAGCAATTCCGATAGAAATCGACGACAAAGGTCAATAAACGTCCCCTTAAGCGAAGCAGACCTAGAGAGTGAGAGACACTCCGAAGCGAAAAGAAAATCGAACGCACACATCACTACGTCTCCTCCCTTCCGATTTTCATTCGATTTTTCTAGCCAGTATTCTCTCCCCTATTGTGCCGTCCCGCACAGATCGGTCTGGTTCAAGTGACATTCGCTGTCACTATCATTCATATCATTTTTCTCACACCCGGCGACGCTGATTTTTATTGAACTTCCCACCTCCACGGTGAGTACGAGCACGGTGAGGGAAGAACAGCAACAACCGCTGCCAGCTGGTGCACAGCAGCGTCAGAGTCCTCAGCGGACTCGCCACGGTCACGGACGATGCTACGAGGCTAGTGAGGGTAATATATTCAACAACTTTATAGAGCTCTTCGGTTGTAAAGTAGGGACGGCACAGTGCAGGCTATCGCCAGGGTTCAACTCGTTCACCAGCACCAGGATACGTCTCTTTAGTGTCACACACGTGCAGCGTGTTGCGGCTTACTTCGCTTATCGGCGATTTATTCACTCTTTCTCGCGCTTCTCGTGCACGGCGGGCCGGCTTAGCCTGGCATGTAAACCCCAAACTTTATTATAACACTCCGACTGTTCGACCGGAAATGGCTGGCGGGAGTGCGGGACTGCTGTTGCCATTTTTGCTTTGCCCCAGAAGAAAAGCAGTATTGGCGGTGGGAGCGGCCGCAAGTTTTCCACAAAAGTAACGTAACTTCCGGCACCGACCGAGAACGGAGACGAACGAAGCGTGAGCGGTTGTGTTTGTCGTTCGTTTGGGTGTATTGAATGGTGGAACGCGGAATGGTTGGACAACGTGGGAGTTACGAGCTTTTATTGATACGGTATTGCCCCTTTCTCGGGCACAAGAAAGCCAACGATCGAGTAAGGATAGGATAGCATTGGTTGCTGGGAAGGTGTACACCGGGGCGAACCCCTGGCGAACGTTCTTGCCGACCGGGTTTTCGACCGGAAATGTGCTCGATTTTATTGTGGGAATTCTTTAAAAAACACACACACATTATGCACCATCCACCGAGCGTTTCGTTCATCCTGTTGCTTATGCTTTTGGAGGGTTAATGGGGGGTCGCAGAATTGGTTCTCAAGTGTTGAAGAGGGGGACAGTTTCCTGGTAATTGTTGTTGCAAGATGCATAGCATAACAAATGGAATTCAATGTTAAATGCAATGCAACAATTTAATGTTGCTTCTAACATTTATTAATTTGACTCGTTAGTTTCTATGTTTTCATAGCATTTTCAAATCAAATTTAATCCCATTCTCATAAGATCTCACTGGCAGGTTTAAAATGAAAATTTGTGCACACTTATCCTACCGGTAATGAAATTGACCTTTTGCTAACGAAGCAGCAGTTCGCAATTTACATTCCACTCCAAAGTTCACTTCAGTTCTATTCTCTGAATAGTCCCCAAAAGGAGCAACTTTTGTGCAAAATGTAAACGAAACGACATTCTTCACCCTGAACCACTTTCGTAATTAGTTAGTTCTTGATTAATTGAATATTGGCTTTTGCCGTATTCGCTCTACTGGAGCGTTCCAATTGTGCTCCAAAAACCATTTCCGCACTTCGGCACAAGCACACGGGCACTGCCCTAGTCACTGGAGAGACTGAAGCAAGGCACAATGGCTCTCAGCTGCAGCAGATTATAATGGTGCACCGAGCATCCTACTGGATCCGACAACGCATAACAAGCAAAACCCGGTATCATCCGCCGAACAGACCGCCAGCAACCGGTCGGTTTGTTTGGATCCGTCATCATCTCATTTCGTTTGCTGCCACAACGGAGTAGAAATGGTCACGACCGAAACATGCCGGCCATCCCGACCGGATACCGGCCAGCTGCGGTGAAATGTGGATCTAAATTGGATTTAAATTCAATATTGTCCCAAATCGTTTTCGGATTTCGATGCTACCGCTGCGGGCACAATCTCGTCGCTCGCTGGTAATTAAGTATGCAGGCGCATCTGGCGATGTCATTAAAAATTTAGTTTCCTATTATTATTTGCTGCACTCAATGCTGCGCTTTCGAGAACCCGGTGGTAGGTTTGGCAAATGGCTATTTGAGTGAGATTGGGTGACATGTTGAGGAGGGTGTTTTGGTATTTTATTTGATAATCGATTTGGTATTTGGCTGATTGAATATGCAGTTATCTGGGATGCAATTAATTTCGTTGATAATTTTGTTAAGCTATTTTATATTGGGTTTATGTTCTGCAAAGATGTTCTGTAAAAAAATTATATAAAATACTAAACAGCCGGTTACAAAGCATAAATACCTGGACATCGTGTAAGGCCAATCGTTAAAAAAAAAACAAAACAAAAGTATCACGAAGCAATTCAAAACTGTTTACAAACTGTTATTAACTTCAGCCTCTCTTATGCTCAACTCTCGTTTTTTTCCCCTCATTTCTGTCATCCACAGAGATTTTACACGCATCATAAGACCTTAACGCGAAACCGAACGCTCGTTGCACCATCACCAACGTCCAAACAGCCGGAAGCCGTGCGAATGTGAACTCGAAGCTCGGAGCTACTTGCACGGACACATAAACAACGGCTGCACTGGCAAAAGTTGGAATCGTTTTCCGGTTGTTCGACTCGCTGCTGCTGCTGCTGCGCTTCATCACGCTCTGGTCACGGTGAAAATCCTTCAGACAAACGACAAACAGGACCGCGGGACAGGCGTTGAACTCTCTTCTTTCCTGCGAGTATCACTTCCGGTCAACCGGCATCGGCACCGGGTTGAAACGGAAGGGCCACCGCACAAGCGAGTGCCCGGAAGGACTCCCTGTACCACCGGGAGGGGGAGGGGGGGGGGGGCAGAGGAGGCATTCCATCTCGGTCAAGCGATTATAATCGCAGCGAACCAGGGTGCGCCGGTTGCGCAGGGAACGATGCTGGCAGCACAACAGAGACTCGCCAGAATGAAGCACTACCGATGCTGTGGATGGAACATGTTTGTGCGGAGCTTGCAAAATGTTGGAGAGTATGCTAGCTTCCGGAATGTGTTTTATGTGACTTTTTTGCTTTCGTTGATCCCGTTCGACAGTGTGCAACGAAGCAATTAAAGTTCGGCCGACGTGTAATGTCCGAGTTTTTAGTTTGAAATGCATCACCGAGTTTGTGGGCCGGATGAATGATGTTTATAAGCTTTTTATTGTAAATCATATTTTACAAATGCAAAGTTATCCATGGTCGTTATTTTGATGAGATATCTAGCAATTTTCGTTTAGTCTAAATCAAGAGTATGTTTAGTTACAAAAATATTAACCTTTCGTGCATCATATAAACGAAACACAGCCCCTAAGCATGAGCTGAATATGGATGACAAAAAATCTCATTCAGATAGCATACAAAAGCTCAAATGAAGTGTATCCGTTCTGGCTAGATAGCTCGTTGCTCGGCCCTAGCAAATCGTTTCCGGTGAGTTCCGGTTCCGGTTTGAAGCTGAGCAAAAAACAAAAGGAAACAGAAACTTTCACGCATTTCGATTATACCGTTCGTTGCGCTCCATGTCCTCAAGCCCCGCCCTGGCGGAATGCGGCCAAAATAAAGACATCTCTGCCAAAGCCCTTCAAAGAACCAAAGATCATCGCGCAGCCATCAAAGAACACTGCAAGGCAAGCTATAGCAGCGCTGGCTTGCAAATCGCGCGGAAAAATTAAGTGATGAAAAGTGGTCCTTGGCCGCTGAATGGAAAGCGCTCACTGATGCAGAACGGTTCCGGCGATAAGCATTGAGCGCAACAGCAGCGGCAGCAGCAGGAAAGGAACAAGAAGAGAAAGGAAAGGACCAGAACGCTGCTAAATAAAGTAAATGAATTGCGTATTTGCAGGAAGCAGCACAGTGCACGATCGTTACGCCCTGATGAATAATTATAATTGAAACTGTGGTCCTTTCAGTGTCGTGCCGGTATGAAGTCTACCATCGCAATGCCAGTGCCAGTGAGTGAGTGAGTGAGTGAGTGTGTAGGTGGGCGTGCTCGTGAGTGTACGCCAGGAGTGTTCGGTGCGCCAGTTCGCCAAACTCCACCATAAATTAAAAGTCCCGTGGATTTCGGGAGGTGCGAGCCCGTGGCAAAGCATCGAATTTTGCCCCTTAAGCTGCCCCGTCTGCTGTCAAGAGGGGCACTGTGTACGCCTATTATTGTTTCGTCGCCGAGCCGAACCGAAGCAGAACCGCACCAAAACCGACGAACCGAACCGACGGTACTCCACTGTTCGGTGGCGGCGTCGGTGGCCTCGCTGTGATCTGCTGAGGCGCATCGCAATCCGGCAACAAAATGACGGAAGCAGACAACTACGACGATGAGGTAAGTGGTAATTTCGCCAAGGCGCACAACGATGGCAACGATCCTTCAGAGTAATTAAGTGGCTACGTGGCCGGCGTGGACCGGAAGTATCCCCGATCATCAGTAAACGGCGTCAACGAGCGAGCGCGGTTTTCGAAGGAATCGCGTTCAAAGGAATTTGTTTAAATTAGTCGAGCGGTAATCGTGAAAAGGATTAATTCCTTTCTCAAGCACGTCCATTCAGAGGAAAATGCTGGATTTATTGTTGTTTTTTTTCTGAGAGGGGATTTTAGCTCTGGCTCGGGCGTCTTTTCTTTGAAAAATGGAAACTAATTGGTCGCGTCGCGTCGTTTTGCGTTGATTCATGGATTACGGAATGAGATTTGCTTGATGGCTCCTCGTCGTCTGTTGAGAGATTGTTATGTAACTATACCTCAGCCAAGGCACTTCGACTTGCTTGCTTTGAAAAAGCGAGGACTGCGTCATTTACATTTAATTGTGATAAGCTTAATAGCAGCGTTATAACAGGAGAATGATCACAGGATTTAGAAAGTGAATGCGGCTCGGAACCAATCTAAACGGTTCTTGCTCATGCACCTGCTGCCTCACCTTCTACATGCAAAATTATGTTTCTCTTCTTTCGATAAACAAAATCCGGTGTCCATCAGCAAAAAACCAGGTCCAGACGACATTTTGGGCTGCTCCAGTGATTGTGGCGACGATAAAGAGACTAATCATCAGCCTGGAGCGATGATGCAGCAAATGGTACACTGTGTACAATCAGTCCCTGAGTTCCCACCTCCCGCCCCGGTAACGCAAACACAAAGCGAAAAATCCAAAATGAGGTATTTCATGCCGTTTCCGGTCCCGGGGATACCTTTTTTCCTCCCCGTCGTGTACAACATTTTTCATTCCAACATTCCGATCTACCTTTTTTCCGCCCCGTTTCCCCAGTACCATGACTCCGTTTTTCCGCTTTTGCGTGGTGGGTGTGAGTGGTGTCCCTTGGAGCCATTAATTTTACCGAGAACAAATCCACATAACGCGTATAATTGCTTCCATATCGATTTGGGTTTGTCGCTTTGCCGTTGCGTTGCGGTAGGACAACAAGTCCCATGATAAGCAACAACCTGACAGGGTTTCACCACAGGAACAGAGTTTGGGGGTTTCCGGTTTTACGAGAATATATATATTTTGTTTCCATCCATTCCCTTCCCTCTTCCAACAAGGTAGTCTTTAGTCGCTTCCTTCGCAGGGGCCCAACCGGAAAGCATTATGCTGCTTCTTGGCTCCATCGTCGAGGACCGTGTTGGGCAGCGCGTGTGTTTTTATGTTCCTGGGGAAGGGCGCATGTTATAACGAATGGTACACCGCCCGGATGGTGTTGGTGGTGATGTGGAAAAAGCTGCTCGGCTTGGTTTCTGTTTGTGTAAAACTGCGAGTAAGATAAAAAGGAAAACAAATTCCAGCTCCCGGTTTCAAGTTTGCCCAAGAGCGTGGTACCGCGTGACTTAATCAATTATTAGACTTCCTTTGGTCTGGATAAGCCACTGGCAGTGTATTTGTGCGATGTGCGGCGGGGGCATATTAAATGAACCTTATCATCCGGTTGGTTTAAAAATTTCGTAACAAACGCTCCGTTCGTGCGCAATATATTTAACGCGGACGGGCGAACTGTTCTCTGGCTGGCTAATTGGTTGATACATTAGGTAAGAGGAAGATTTCACACGTTGATTAGCTGCTTTGAGTAATATTTACTATATCATCGGAAATACTGTTACGCTATCAGGCTAATGAATATTGGCAGTGTAGCATTGTTTTGATATTGTTTATAAGCTTCTGTCCAATGCTCTAATATTTGTTTTGAACGTTTTGGAGAATCAACTGAGTGAGCAACACCGACGGTGCCAGAATGCCACTGATATGATCACGAACGAGGTGATATGAGTAGAATCTGGCAGTGACACACTGCCAGTCAAATGTCAATTCAAAATGTCACGGATCGCACGTCGGTGGTGGTGGTGGTGGTCGCTTCCCGCTCCTCAATTAAACCCGACCTGTCAGGTGCCGGGCTTTGGCTGTCCTGTGCAACAACCCAGCACCGGGGTAACAGGTGCACAATCAACCGAGAATGAAACACAACGTCGGCTGTACTTGAGTTGGATTACACATCAAGCGTGTTTAATTTCATTTCCATTTTCACTTGCGTTCGGGTTGTGATGGAACTCATGTTTGGTGCTTGATGTACGGGAGGCTTTGATGCTCAGTGATCTCCCGTAACAAGAGGGCCATAAATTGTACAATGCATCAATAAACGCATATTTCATTTGCCTCAAATCATATGCCCGCCAACTGGATTGCCTGTGGCAGGTTTGGAATCGTTAATTGCATGTAATAATACGATTATCGTACGTTGATTTGCTGGCTTTTTATGACATACCGTGAGCATGGGGTTGGGTCGATGCTGACATGTGCATGGCATGGCGATAAGCTAATCACATTGTTTGAATCAATCAGCCTGATTGATATGTCTTTGTCTGTTGATATCTGATTGTGTTTCTCTATTAAGCGAAGGGTGGGAGCAGTTTCGTTTGATTTCTCGTACATTGTAAATAAAATTTAGATGAAATAAAAATGTTTAAAAGGAGTTACTAGTCAAAATTGGCTAACAAATGTTGCCCATTTTGCTTTTCATGCTTCGGAAGAATTGCATTCTTTACTTCTCAACAATCTCGACCCAAATCAAAGTACAGCAGCATATTTTATCCAATTTTCAATTCCAAAACAATGTCGCAAGTTGCCTGGATTCTATTTATCTCGAGCACTGGCGTTGAAGTTGCAAATAGCAATGCATCTTATTGATAAAATGGCCAGCAGAAAGAAGCAGCAGAAGCAGCAAACAAAACTTCTCCATGGATCACGCCAAGCGGCCGCACCATCGCGACATCGCAACCGTTGTTTACCCGCGCTTGACATAGTTTGATGAAAAATGGCACCGGAAATGGTTAAAATTGAAATGCGAACAACAGTCACAACAACAAAATTGCAACAGTGAGCACACTGACCAACTCCCAAGCCCAGTGCAATGCTCCGGTTGCTGCTGCAGCAGTAGCAGCAGCATGAAGTGCGAGGCGGCTAAGCCAAGTTTCCCGAACTTCGTTACAACTTTTTCACCGACTGCCAACGACTACCGCTGTTGCTGTTCTGCCAGTCCCCTGCTTTTGCCAAACTTTTGCAGCTGGCGAAAGGCGAATGTGTCCCACCGATCGAATGGAAGCGAATAGCTTCCCGAGCGAAGGGCGGGAGAAGTTTGCTGCGTGACGCTCTTTGCTTCGCGAGTTCGCGAGTGCCGTTCGCGACCCAGCGGCACGGAATCGCCGCGGATGATTCGCAATCATAAATTCCGAAAGTATGAAGACGACTGCGAAACAAAAAAAAAACAAAAACCAGTCAAACGGAAAGAAAATAGCCTCACGCACCGGTGGCACGAACTACGGGGCGATGAGTGTGTTGTTGAAAAGTATCCTGACGGCTCTAAATGTACTTCGACCGGGGAGTCTTCCAGTCGAAGTTTGCGGGGTTCACCGTTCACCCGTGGTCGGGGCAGTGAAGAAAACAGAAGCAAAAGCATTAAAGCGCCGCACTCTGCACACGCTGGTGCACTGTTTTCTCAATTTAAAATCTTCACGATACCATTCATATGGCCAAGTTCGGGAAGCAGATGGCGAAACAACGAACCTCAGGGGTGGGGAAGGGGTGCCGCACGGTTGGCACAACAGAGGACTAAAGATACCCCACCCCTTGGCAAAAGCAAATTAACTTCCACTGGTACGTTGGTAGCGAAATGAACAAACGGTGCCCATGCTGCTTCCTTGCAAGCGAGCAAGGAAGTGAATACAGGAACCCATCTGACGGGGGCCAAGATCTTGGAGTGGGAGTTGCGCGTGTGCACCAACATGGTTACCGGCAGAAAGCCGGTATGGGATGCTTGTTAAATCTTTTCACCATTTCACCGAACCCCCCCATTGTAGGATGATGAGAAGGATGCTGATGATAATGATGATTACGATGATAGTTGGGCTAAACGGAACCTCCCACCGTCAGTGGCTGGTTGGTTGTGTCAGCATGAGATTGACGGAATCAACTCCCGGTAACGAGTTCTTTTTCATTTGGTCTTTACCTTCGCTCCTTGAGTGTTTTGTGGCTGTGGTGGTACAGGACTGTAGAGAATGTTTACCGGAGCTCAAAAATGTATTATTTCAAATTATTTCTGTCTCCCGACCATGCCGGATATGACAACGTTTTTCTTTTTCCGGGCATTTACTTTTCATTTTACAAATATGAAGCACTTCTCTGTCTAGAGGCCTAATGTGTGCAATAGGAGCATGTGACAGACACGAGCGCTTATGTGGGATGAGGATTCCATTTACCCGCACGCCACACTTCCCTTCTGCTTGCTGCTTGTTGTGGTCCAGCAACCATAAGCTTTTCGTTTGTAATCCAATCTATTTCAGAATGGTTTCAGTCCCGAACTGGCACTACCTCCCTCTGGGCCTCTGGTTGGTATGGGCGGTTCTAGTATAGACGAACTGCTGATATTGTTCGCATAAACCTATGGGAGGGTTTTAGAGCGGCCCTCCAAAAAAAAAAAAAACTGCGGGATGAAAAGTGAAACTTTAAACCTCATGCATTATGATAATCATCGAGCGCGCAAAGGGCACAGAGGGGGTGCTGGTGGCCCACTATGGTGTGATATTTGGAGAAATGAATGGAAAAATATTCCATCATCCTTTCTCCATCCGCGCGCAAAGGCACTCGGATGCAAGGATTCTATTTTTTTCTACTCTTTTTTTGCGGAAAATTCCTTTCGGCTTCAGCTCGCGGATTAATATTCCATCAAGACGATTGGAAACGGCGTCGGCGACGGCGACGGCGACTCATGAATATACAAACTTCAGCGCTCCACACCATAAAAAAGTGAGTGCCTTCCGTCCAGCGAAAAGAATTATGATTCAATGGAGTGTCAAAAGATCAACACCTTTCACGGTATTGTGTGAAAGTTTTTACCCCAAAAGTGCCGTCCGTGCTACGGCGGGAAATGCACTGAATGGCTTTCCTCTAGGCGCCTTCATACCAGGCGCCTCCACCCCAGGCGCCTCCATTATGCGGGATAATGTCGAGAGTTCACGTTGAGTTAAACGGTAATTCACGAACAATGCGACCAGCTTGGCGGCGTGGTTTCGGATCCCCAAAATTTGGCCACCATCTGTTGTGTTGTTTTAACAATGGCTGGCTTTATCGTGCACCGTTGGTGGTCGTATTAGTTTCCTCGAAGAAAAAAAATACGGCGAAATCATTATTTGCTGCTGGTTTCTATTGTTCGGTGCTTGCGCGGGGGGTGCGCAGCTCCCGGAACAATGAGCACCGTCTTTACCGAACGGAGTTTTCATGGTTCTGGGAATAGGAAATGTTTCGAGCATCGCGTGTGGATATGAAATACGGAGCAATGCTAGGATGGAATCCGTTGCTTTTGTTCTCTCTGCAAAGATTCTGCTGCTGCTGCTGCTGCTGCTGTTATTGCTTTGCTTGTGTCTTCATTCAACAGTTCGCCTCCGTTCGATTGCATAAGTCGTACTCGAATGTTGCCAAAACAAATGAATGATGGCGCTTATCGTTGCCACCGACTCTTGTTTCTGCATCCTTGCAGTTGCAAACGGAATAGCTTACGAGGCCAAGTGCACATCGTCCATCAAATAAAGAAACTGAACCAACCTGTTCGTACTTGAAATCAATCCAGCGCCTTTCAATTACCAGCCTGACACACCACGTTCACCCCGGTGCCCGGTGTCCGATGCCACCGCGCACTAAACGAGTTACCCAAATCACGGTCAAATCGAAAGTGTCAAAACATGTTACCGATTCCTACATTCTTGGTCGAATGTGTTGCGACATCGATTTTCCGACAGCAGGATGAGATGGATGAAGTGTATGGGATAAGCTTCTGACCAAAACTTTTGCGCTCATGTTCTGCTGAGGCTGCTGTCTGGCGCTCCGGGATCGGAGTTCCAGTGTGACAGCTTTTACGAGCGATGAAGCGAAGTAAAACGAATGAGCAGGAAGCAGGAAAACCGAGATCTAGGCGACAACTAGAACCGGGACACTGTACTCGGCATGCTCGGTGTCAATTATGTGACTTTGGATCGTTTTTTATCTTCCTGTTCGGTAACCCATTTCACTGCCGGAATGTTAGTGTCACTGTGGTATTGGATGGGACCGTTAGTTCAAATCGCATTGTGACAGTAATCGATTAAACCATATGTTGTTACAAGTATAGCGACGGAATTTTCATTTCATAACTGGTATTAAAGTTATAGTAAATATAGTAAAAACTTATTATATACTATGCTTTGGATAAAAAAATTCATTTTATATTTACTTATGCTATGTATATAATCATTGAAAGTGTTTAGATTGTTTCCAAACAACATTGACTTTGTGTTCTGTAAAGTCCACTATGGCTCGCTCAACCACGAAGCATTGATTTCGGCAATTGCAACCCATTGTGCAAGTAATCATTTAGTTACAAACGCCAATATTATTCAAATATTGATCATTCCATCATCATGTTCTTGCGGTGACAACTGCCTTCAGGCCTCACAATGGGGCCTTTCGATCGGTGACTCGATTTCCTTTCAATTTCGCTTGCCAAAGAATTTGGAATTTCAATCGGTCTGACATTGATCAATTGTTGTTTGTCCGAAAACGGGAACCCCTCTTCACCCACGTTGCGTTCTAATAAGTCCCAAAGGATTTCGTATCGGTTTGAAACCCGGCCACTACATTCATAGGAAAAGCTTTACCAGCTCATCCGACCATCCCGGTCCGGTAGTCCGACCGAGTGGAGTAGAGAAGCGAAAGTTCAAATTTAAATCTAATCAATCATGTTCCAGTCGGTCACCATTTCGTAAACTGCGCCGGGCTCGAACTGTCCGAATCACCTGACGTGGACAAGACTGGCCGCAAACTGGATGCGTCATGCGGTCCAACAAAACCCTCCCCCAGGCATCGAAACCATCGTTCGGTAAATATGTTTTTGGCTTCGGCATTGATTCGCTTCTTTCGCTAGCCATTCCCGTGGACAACGCCTACTCGAGCTGACGGATTATGGTGCTGTTCGGTGAAATTAAAACACATCAATCTTGGTGCAGTTTTCTCATTCAACCGGGTACTGAGCATCTGTCTCGGTAAATTTACGGTAGATTGAAAACCCACTTTCAGAGAGAGAGTTTGCGAGATCGGTTTGCGGTTCGCAATGAGGTGAAGCCACCCAAAAACGCGCACGTATACAACGTAATACGATATTAGTAGTTGCCTGCAGTTTGCCGCATATTAAACATTCCAAAGTACTCTCACAAAGCCCTAGAAACGGCATCAGCGAAGCTCAGCACTTGGCAGATGCAGCACCTATGAAGATACGGGCAACCATCCCACCGATCCCACCGACCCCTCCGGGGCAATCAAATTAGAAGCCATACACACACACTCCCTATCTCTCGGTGCACATAACAGCCATGTAATTATTCGTGTACGTCTCCGCGATGCACTATCTCATCAATTATGCGCTGCAATGCGCACCAAAGACGCATATTACGGTGCGGTGCGGTGATAATGGAATTAAGCAAACTATGCTCGCTACTTCGTATGACAGCCAGCGCCATGTGTGTGTGTGTTTAACTGCGAACGGTGACGTTCGAGCTTTCAACAACTCAACCGTCCAATCCAATTGGGATCGAGGAAAACCGCAGCAAAGCATTAATTTACCGGTGCACGGTGATAATCGTACGGATAAATCTTAACGAGATACCATCGCTCGGGTCGCTCGTCTTGCCGCGTAAGTGCTTACCAGGATCGGTTACGGATCGATGAAGATTGGATTTCTCAATCGCCAACCATCACCACCACCACCACCACGAGCTGACGAGAAGAAAGGTGTCTGTGGCATGTGAGATTGTTTATTTACAGAAAAATAATCGTAAATTTTAAGTACAATCTGGAATGGTTTGGAGGTGGCAAAGGGGGGCAGGAGGCTACCCCACCGGGTGTGATTCGATTACGATAATCTGGTTTCGTGGTCGCTTGCCCCCGTGTACGTTACTCCCACTCCTTCGCCCTTACATGCCAATCAATTCGCCATAACAAACGACTCATTTCAAGCAGCTTATGTTCGGCATCCCCTTGACATGAGGTACAGCAAAAAAAAAAGAACCAGGCGCCAGAGGGAGGCGGGGAGGCAATTTAAATTCCCTGCAGCGTGTGGTGCCGATGGATAGATTGTTCATTGCGCTGCGCTGCGTGTGATGCTATTGAACAGTCGTCTTTCGATACGGCCGGCGCTCGGAATCAACACTCTGAGATCCCGCAGCGAAATGGAGTAGATTGTGGCCAACGCCGGCCAATTGATCGCACTCCGATTCGGGTAATTGTAGCGTGCGGGATGTAAATCCCTGGTGAGGAGGGGGGTTTTAAATTTAGTTTTTTGGGTAGGTTTCTCGCTTCTCTGTTACGCATTTCCCGGGGCCAGATTCTATCGTTCTCCGTTCTTCCCGTGCCTTCCCGGTACTCAGCATCAATCGGACAAAAGGGTGTTTTTGGGTGGTGGTGATGGTGGGAGGGTTTGTGTGTGTTGCGCGTCGAGTATTGATTTTGGATGCCCGCATACATGGTACCGGGTCGGGTTCTTTTAACTCACCGGTGCCGCTGGGAGTGAAAAGCCACAACCGAACGTAAATATTGATGTTCGTTTAAGTATCCTTCCCTTAGGCGGTTGATTTTGTCGAAAGTTTGTGGTTTTGTTTGTGTCTGTGTGCTTTGTCCAATGAAACGATCGATAATGATCGGCCAATGGCCTCTGCTGTTCGTCTGCGTAGAAGCAATATGTTTCCGATCTGTTTTCCACCGAGCATGCCGATTCGCTTTGTTGGTTAGTAGTTTGTTATTGAAAAATAACATCAAATGAAACAGCACGAACATGCAACGTTCCCTCATTGCCATGACTCGATCGAAGTCCCATTAATCGTGCACAAAGTTTCGCTGCAACGCAACGTCAGTCGATGTCCCGTTGTTGTGGACTTCGTTTTCGAAACTCATTTCGCTCAAACTTCCAAGACATTAAACAACATCAGCTGGAGGCGGTTGATGAGAAGGACGTCGCAAAGCATCGGCCGTACTGGCGATCAGAAAACTGCACTCTAAGCAAGGGCTCGTCCGTTCTCACGTTTCCATCACTGTCATGCACCACCCGGTGAGGGGCCGGTCAGGCGGACGAGCAGAAGCTGAGAAAATTAATTACGAATCAATTTATCATTACGCGAGTTCGAGGCGAAACTTTTTCCGTTTTTGTTTTTGCTGTTTTTTTTTGCCCTCCAGCGCCTGTCAGTGCGATCGGTGCCGGTGATGGGCAAAGTGAAAATGCTTCGCTTCATTTTCGATTTAATGAGACGGACAAATCGATTGACGGGTATTGATTTTGAACAGAGTGAACGGGAGGAAAGTATGAGGCAAAAAGCAAAAAAGGAACACCACTTGGTGGCACCAAACAATTTGAATGATGTATCGTTAGTACACGAACCTCACTTCCGTTGGAGGTTGACCGGCAAACCGTCAACCATTTGTACACCATTACCGCTGGTGCATTTTCAATGAGGTGAAACCCTGGGTGGGGAAAAGCCGCTGCAAACTCGCTAGTTAGCTGCTGCAATCGCTTTTCATCGATCGCTTGCTCAGAACCGCCGGTCCCCGGTTTCGCTCTGCTCAGCGAAAGCGAACCGTGGTGCGCGTGTGGCGTGAGACGCGCATAAATGACTGAATCATTTACAGGAATAATTAAATTTGCATTTTTCACACTCTCGGTCGGATGTCAACAGTATTGGCCACCGCGATAGGCGAGTTCGCACTTTTAACATTAAGTATTAATGCGGGAAAATCGATGGATTACGCCCGATATCGTTCCAAAAGGTGTGTGTGTGTGTACGTGGGCGTTCTAGGTGAAATGCAATCCTTTGTTTTATGGTAATAGCATATTCGTGGAAGAGAACGATTAAATAAATGTGGATAAATGACTTTTGTATTGAATATAACAAAACGATGTGAATTGTTCTCTTTTCTTTGAAATATGATGAACAAAATGGATCACAGGATCTGCAATGGCGCACAAACATTGCAGCATATCAGTAATGCCAATCAGATTGGAATGTTTGTTCCACTATGAAAACATTAAAGAAAACGGTTTCCCACAGAACAATTGTTTGGACCCCTCGTGCCACATACCAATTGCATGCTAGTAACGAGCACGCCCGGAAGCATTTGTGCATATAAAGTCATGCAATCCGGTTCCGGTGCTAAACGGTTGGTGAACAAATCACACGAACCACCATCCAATACCCCCGCGAGGGGGGTGTATGTGTGTTTGTGTGTAATTTTGATTGGCACATTTTTCCTCACTTTTCCAACGCCACATGACAACGGAGGCACTAAATGCCAACGGCATAAACCGTTTCCCAGCTAGTCAGCCGCATGCTGGTATTCGCTTCGCCCTCGGTTGCTGCTGACCGAAGGAATGGCTGAGTACCGTGTCCAGTTTGAAAATTATTTACTGTTGGACGTCTCTGTGGCTTTTATGCCATGTTCTTGTCAGGAAATAAATGTAATTTTACATTTTGCAATGGATTCGTCTCTGCGGCATAGGGGATAGTGAGATTCTGCCAGCCATTTTTCATTGCTAATGAAAAAGAGAATCCAAAACATAGGTTTTCCTAATTCTATTTGAATAAATTGTTACTAACGATGTCACAAAATTACTGGAATATATCCTTCTCAAGTTGTTTATCCTTCTTATGTTCAAAAGCGAAGCGCACAGAACGATAATGATTTCCCGGCCAGCGCCATGGGTTCACCATAATTTATGCACACAATTCATGCCCAACCATGGCGCTCTCTGTGTCAACCGAAGTTCATTAGCATACGACCACCAAGCGATGCGACTGGCGAAATAAAGAAACCAACGGCAGTTACCAGCCATCTTCGTATACCCGGTTACCAGGCCGAAAAGTGACCAAAGAAAGAAGCACTTCATCCCATAGCATATTTAGGGGCGGTTGGTCCTCTGATGGAGATAAGCAACTTATATGCAATGCCGCTGCAAAGAGTGTGCTCTCCGTACTCTTGAGCAACTTGGGAAAAGCGGATGGCGGCTTGCGTCTAAATGAATTACGCGCCTCTCTTTCTCTCTTTCTCTCCGCGCGCGCGCCTTCCGATGCCGCTGGCCAATTCAATTTATTTCCTTAATAGGCGTAACACACATACACACACACTGCTACTCTGGCGCTCAGATTGGCCACAGGACAGGCGTGCTGACCGCGACGATAGGATTTATGGTTGTAAAATTTACGACACTGCTATAACTATACCACATGAACCGGTTAGGAGCTGGTGTAGTCTCTTGGGCAGTTTTTGGACTGTTTTATGGCTCGACAACACTATCTACCACGACCAGACGACCACATCCGAGAGGAAGTGAAAGATTTGCACAAAGTATCTAAATTAAACATCAAACCAATCGCGCTGAGATAATGGAACTCGAAGCGATACGGCCTCATGCGTGTTCTTTTGTTCGAAATAGATTCCCGTTAACTGCCACTAGAGCAAGTTGGACCCTTTCTCCACAACCACGAAATGGAGACAATTCCAATAATACTTTTCCGATAAGCTTCCACTGGAAAGGAGGGATGGATAGGCGGATTAGCGATGCAAGCTGTTATGCGACACCAATCTATGTAGCAAGGAAATAGAGCCATCCATAAGCTCGTTTGGTCGGATGCTTTCCCTTCCCAAAGGCACAGATTTAACGCCAGCGATGGCCATAAACATGGCAGGGCAAAAGGATTTAAAGAGCAACACACTCACACAAGATGCATGTCCTTTTGCTGCGGCTTTGCTGCGGCGCTGCTTCGCCAGCGTAGATTCCTGGCGAGCGAGCATCATAAGGATTCATAAATTCTAAAACCCGAAGCCACCCGGGAATGGAGTGTGAGCAGCGAAAGAGCTGGCAACGAAGCGGCCCGTCCATAGCTGGTTGTTCAATTTAGCCCCCTGGCCCCCTGGACGAGGTTGTCGTGTGCCGTACAACCGGTGCTGGCCCGCCAGATGGGTGTACGCATTGCTTGACCTCCGCCCAGACCAGAGGAAATGAAACGTTCCAGATTAAACCTTCCAGCACGGATTCCTCACGGCAGCTCGTGAAGAACTACACTAGCAAGGAGTCATCCAAGTGACCTGCTGCTCCTGCTGCTACTGCTGCTCTGCTCTACAAGAAGCTATCGTAGCCACCTCGTCGTAGGTTCCTCGAAGTTTCGAATTTTAAAGCTTGGATGCGTCGCTCCTGTAGCATGGAGGAACGTGAGGAAAAGATAACGGACTGATCAGGCCAACCGGCCAACAGCTTGCCGGCACAGAGTAACCGCAGAGTTCCCCTTGGTCCCTTTTACGTTACGTCCCGCATTCCGGAAATCTTGTCAGCCGCTCCGGCATGTTCGGCTACGTGGAGAGGATAGACACTAGGGGCACACGGAGAGGGTGGGGGGAAATTTATGACACTGGCCTCGAGCACACCGAGTACACGGGGCCATAATCATGAATAGTGGTGGTAGTAGCAGAGAACCACACCAGGTGGAAATTCAATAGAGGCCCATTCATCAGGATATTGGAAAGGAAATGAAGCATCAATGGAGCCCCGGGACGGTGGATGGTCGGTTGGTTGGAGGTGAAGTAGAAACAGCATTTCGGTTTCTCTTATGTGTATGGTGCAATTTATGGTCTCGCCCATAGTGTCGATGTTGAATCATGTATGTTTATGCTTCCCCAGGTGCGCTCGTCCAGAGTCCTCCAAGTCCAGCCTCGAATGGCTCGAAGAAGAATCGAAGAGTGTAAGACTTGAGACCGGGGATTACGAAAGATACCGCGTCACGTGCTGGCATGTTGCAGCATAAAGATCAATCGATCAACCACCTCTCACACCGCTGGCGTGCCGTGCGTGATGAATCCAATTAGATTTTAGCCAACCATCGGCTTAAGGCTTTTATCTTTCATGGTCAGCGCCCGGTGGCAATAAGGCTTCCAGACTCGGTTTGAACTCTCTCGTTTCCAACGGCGTAACGATGACATTCACCTTCAGTCTGTAAGCATGGTCATTCGAGTGGAGGAGTTACAAAATAAAGATGGACGTGTAGCGGGCACCACCACGACATAAAGGGACATATCGAGCGACGCCTCGCAACAACTAACGCACGCTGTCACCACCAGAGAGCCGTCAACTGGACACGTGCTGGAATGGCCATGTGCCATTCGAATGCATGTGGTCGCTGCAATTCTAGCTGCAATCACGTGTGTGTATGGCGTCAATGGTGGACATTAGTTTCTGACAGACGGGGTGGACGGGGTGGTTTTTTTTTTTGTAGTCATAAAGCCACATCCGTCAGTCCACTTCGGTCGCTCACGACGTGAAATCGTGCAAATGGGCTGTAAAACTTGGGTGCGGGCCATTCGCTGCGCTTGCAACACAGTCGAGCTCGATAGCTGCAACCGTTGCAATCTGTTTTGACCTTCAACCGGCGGTGATGGAATACTTTCGTGTTCAGCACGAGCAGGATCTTAAGGTATGCTGCCAGTGCTCCTGGTCCTGGTCGATGATAGTGAAGAACACTGGAAACGCTCTCTTGTACTCATCCCTTCGTTCTGGAACTTTGTCTCTGGAGTGAACGGGATTGAAGAAAGTTTCGGCACTTCGTGTGGTGATTTGGTGCTGGAGTACGCTGAGAGAGCAGCTTCACCAGATGTTTAACATCTAGTTGTGTTTTCTGCTTTGTCTGTGTGTGTGGGTGTTCGCTTGTGACTGTGTGTTAGTGGGTAAATCGAAAAATGGTATCCAAACAGTGCTTCAACTGCTACCTATCAAAGTGTGCCAATCGTTAAATCCTCTTAACGGTGTCAGTTCCGCAGTATCTCAATTGTGTGGTCGCCCAAGTGAGCTACTAGCTAGCTCCTAAGGATGTCGGAACGCGCGACTGTCACAAGAATCGTTTCCAAGAAAACATCATCGACGCCATCGTAAACAAACAGGACCGCAAGCTGGCCAATCGCCCAGGGAAGGGCAGCTAGAGCAAACAGTGGTTTGATGTGATTAGTAGAGCGGGCACACCTCTCAATCCCCCCCCCCCCCTCCACCAAATGGTGACATTCGCTGCCTCTGGGCAAACATAATTATCGACGGGTGGGCGCGAAATCGGATAGCTCTACCGACCTTCGGGCGGAGATCGTGCCATAAATTATGATCTGACAGGGCTACCGTTTGAGGTTGCTGCTTATTTACGGAAAATCTTTGGCTGCTTCCCTGCCCTCGAGCCCCAAATTACATCGACATTACGTTAAACGACGCTAGGACAGGGACATAAAGACATTCAGCTCCCTACGGACCGTGATTTGGCGGAAAGTGTCAACCGCATGACGACACGGAAAAGAGAGAAAGGAGAGCAAAACAAAAAAAGACGGACTGGCATCAAGCATGGTGCGCTACCAAGCGGCCTGAGTGGTTTGAGCATAAAACCACGGCCCGAAAGGCTTTCCGAGAAGCCCCTTGCGGGACGAGTGTGACGTTGGTGCCAACTTTGCTGGAATCTCACCGTGTCTCACACGCACACACAACGATGACAAGCGGCGATATGTCGCCGTGTGCGTCGGGGCCAGGTTGATGCGCAAATTATCTTTTGATTAAAATTTTACGCAAACTTTCTGTCGTGTACAGAGCAATGCGTGGGCGTCAGGATTACTCTGCGCTTTTCGGGTTGCCAGGCCGCAGCCCGCACCGGATGATGTGCTGGCGGCGCTCGTGGGCTCTGATGTTGACGCGTGCCCCGTAGGCTGCTGAATGGTTCTACTTTGAAGCGACAGTGGGTTCACTTGAAAAGGCCAGCTCATGACGGCTTTACTTGACAAACCATTGCTTGATGGTGTGAGCATTAACTGGGTGTGGGCGAAACAGCGGCCTCTTCCGTGTCAAATGCGTCAACCTACTGCCGGTGGTGTTTTAATTTCGTGTTTTTGAATGCGAGGCTTTAAGGATGTTTGTGCGGCAATTTAATTTGGGAGAAAGTGTAGCACCAGAACAGGAAACATCTCGACTAATTTACTCTTCTAACCCTCCGTAAGCATTATGAGATTACCCGAGGAAATGATATTGTAAGCACTCGTATGTGGGTCAGATTATCTGACAGCTGCACGAGATACCCTTCAGCGTTTTCAACAAGCTACAGTCGATAGATTTGCGATGTTTGTTTGAATGTCAAATTCTGAGTCAGAAAATAATTTTTAGGAAAGAAATCAGGTTTAGCTTAGAGAAGAAGAATTACAGGAACGATATGAAAAAACGTTAAGGATGGAAAGGGGAAGACGAATGAAATGCCATTTACCTCTCGAAAAAATGTTATCGACCTCTCAATAATATCACGAAAGAATTAACTTTCGTCAGTTCCATCCTCCTCATCGGCATTGGAAATAGAATTGAGTTCTTTTTTTTTTTATCTCGCTAATACCTCCCATAATTGTATCAACACATAAGTTGATTAAATCAACGATGAAAGCAAAGCAAAGCGAAGGGATCTCTCCTCGACCAAACAAACCATCACCAGACGGACACTAAACGGCCAGCTACGTGTATGAAGCAATCAAAGTAACCTCGCACAAACGATGCCATCCCAGTTATCCAATAACCGATAATTCACCGATCGTACCACGATTTTGCATGCTTTGCGAACATTTATTGGCCGTCAATCCGCTCGGCACCCACCGACCACCGGCATCCACCAGAGTGGGCATCAAACGATGGGCCAGCATGCAAGGGTATGCCAACTTCATGCTACCGCTACTCAACATATTAATATCGTACACAAACAAACTCATGGCACCCTGCACGGCACGGTGGCCCGCTTCATGACCGATGTCCTACCCCCCGCCACCTTCTCACCCATTGCACCCGTAAACGAATTAATACTTTTCCGCCGACCGTCGGCGGCAACCGCGGACCAATAACCGGCGAGTAAGTTGCCAGTTGGTGGGACGAGAGGGCAGACCGAAAGTGAGCGATAATAATTTTATGCTGCCATGCGTATCATCCCGCACCCAGCGGTGGTGGTGGTGGCCGGGGTGTCCGGGTGTGGAGAGGAGTGTCCAGTACAGTCCATTCCGCACGCTTCGGCAAACTGACCGCGCGGTCATGTGACCGGATGGCTGGCTGGCTGGGATGCGATGCTTCGCATCCTGGGCACGTAACGCGGTGGTTTGGATTTGTGGTGACATGTTAGCCTAAAACGGATTCCATTTTCGGTTTTCTGACCATCCCCGGGCTCCACCCCTCCACCCCTGCAAGATAATCTGATTCCAAGCAAATCGCTGAGCCGTGTGTGACCAGCGAACAGAGCTTAATACCGTGGGCGTGTATCAGTGCTTTTCGCGCAGTTTCGCGAATTATTTTGCTAATATTTGTGTTTGGACAAGTAGCGATTCAGTTTATGTTAGTGGCGGGGGGAGGGGGGGGGGGGGTGTGATGGTGACCGCTTTTGTGCGTTTTGTTTGGTAATGGATGGAAGCGCTCGGTTCGGTATGAAGTATCTGTTCCAGGGCTTTGTGTGCAATATGCATTTTAACGAGCCCCGATTTGTACCTTCAGTAAGTGCCATCAATTTACTACCGCCATAAACAGAAACAATGTTGCGCTACTCGATGCACTCTTCCTCAACATATAGTGTACATAAGTGTATCGCTCCGAGTGTCGATGCTTTATGGCTTCTGGGGTCGGAGAAGTAGCGTTGGAACATAAACTTTATACGTCATGATTGCACGACTAGTTTTAAAGCGATAATCAATGCAATACAACTATGAAATGGTATAATAATCCACGATGCATCATGGATCATCAAGCAGCACCTCTGCCTACTGATAGTTTTTACTTTAAAATATTACATTGAATACGTAGAACTTACAAGGAAATCGCGTCCCGAAATGTATTTTACAAATGGTTTCACAACGAATCCATGTTGCTGTCCACGTTGGAAGGTGCGCATCATGAAGCAATGTCCGTTTCCTGGTGGTGATTAACATGTTAAATATGTATAATGATTAACGCACCGGCAAACACCATGTTCAACTAGGTCCTGTTGGTGTTTTACAGGATGACGGTAAACGTAAACCAGAAAAACAAATTGCTGAATGAAGCTCGATTGACGTAAAAGCAAGCAATAAATCGAGAATGACATCTCTTCACTTGATGGAAATGTCATGCCCCATTACTACACTGAAGGGATCAATTCTTTACCATGACGATTCATCTTAACAGCCTGACCAGGTCAACGGAACGATACCGTCACCGTTTCTTTCATTGCTTCTTTCAAGTCCCAGAATGGGTCCCCGGGGGTTCTCATTTATGTTCCACAATTACAACCTGTTGGCTAGAGGCCAGTCGTCGGGGTTTTTCGGATCGTGTTGCCAATGTTTGCCCGTCTGGGAAACATGTGGAACATATTAAAAATTCTATGAATTCCAAATCACTCCCGGCCCGGCAGTGTATGGTGAGGAAAAACCGGTATAAAATTGGACACCGGCAAATGGTTCGTATAGCGCTTTATGAGCTGGCAGTTAGTGCAGTCAGATTGCGAGAATCACTTCGGATCGTACTGATATTACTGTAGCCGTATCAGCCATCTACAGGACGGAGTGTGGTTTGTTTCTTTTGCACGGATGATGACGTAAAAGAATCCCGGAGACTTTATGAAGAGACAATCAACTGACAGAATGCTGCTGGAATTACTGGTACTTTGTCGAAGCACTGTTCTCGTCATAAATAGCTCCACTGCGCCATTGACTGACCGCGCGCTCTATTTACCTATTTATTGAAGACTCCTTCTCCTTCTTGTCCTGATAAGCTGCCCGGTGGCCACCGTTGGAATCATTCTTCAGCGGCTTCTGTTTCTAGAAATCGAGCACCTTTTCAGGTAGCTTTAAAAGAGTGCCCCTCGAGCATTGAGCCGTTACCCCTGGTAACAGTAGCGCCATCAAGGTACTCTCCCCACTCCCATGCTCCAGAGTGGTCCAGCTGAAGGACGGACTAGTAAGCGACTGACCTGGATCTGGTATATTCCTTCGTCA
>NC_064874.1:76348556-76356056 GCF_943734745.1 Anopheles darlingi | reverse complement strand
ATAATTACACTTTTCATGTTATCTTTGTAAACCAATTTTACGTATGTAACTCAGGATTTTATCTATCTACCATCGTTTCAAGGATGATGTCGTTGTTTAAATACCTCCCCAAATACATCAAACTGTATGTACCACAGGCTTCACAAACTCACACGAAATGCATCCTCATCCTTTACCTTTCTCTGTGATGGCAATTTCATCACCTTTTGCTTACACTCTGCGCAGGCGAAACCTTTGCGGCAAACATACATTTGAATACACAATAGTATTTACCGAGCTCGCCGAACGTGCGCCAGCTTGCGAATCGAAACAATTTATCTTCATGAGGTTGCCTCAAAGGCCTGGCCAAATATTAGCATTTCCTGGCTACCGGACGGACGGCAACCGGCTGCAGTTGCTGTTGACTCTCGGTCGGCGCACACCCTTGCCATTGTGCCAGTACCAGTATGCTTCCTCAGAGAATCAGATATGCAAGTGTTTCTTATCGCACCGCTACTCTGACGCAAAGGAAACGTTTCGGAATGCAGATGGTAAAAGGTTGGCTCGACCGTGGCCTCGACGAATGCATCCTGAAGATCCGGCGTGACTGCCAGACAAACGTGGCTCGATGCTGGTGTTAATGAATCCTTCCCGTTTTTTGATGCCGAACCAACCGAAGCATCCGAAACGACATGGGCGCTCGGTGCTGTATTTCAACATTTGCTCCGTGCCCCCACACCCCCCCCCCCCCAAACCCCTCTTTGCCCACCTCATGCTCATCCGGAGTGCTCTAGAGTGGTCCTGTTCAAGCAACAACGTACCGCATCTTCTGGTTCAGTGACTTCTAGCGAACCAGCACCAGCACCAGTAGCGGAGCTGGAAAACAACGCACACAACCACACGCGCACATACACAAGACGCCTGACGTCGTTTGTCGACATGCTGAGCTTCAGTAGCTCGAGGGTAGTGTTTAATTATTTGTACATACACCACCTGCTGTGCTGTTTCTCTCTCTCTTCTGCCTCGCCCACCGGAAAGGTGAAGTTCTCGTGAAAGATCTTTGAACTCGGTACCGGTACGTGCAGCCAGCATGCCAGGATGGCCTGCGACCTACGTCGACGAATCCGGGCGTCCCCGGATCCTCTTCCGGTTCCAGCAGTGCCGGCAGCGCAAATAATGAAGGGAATCGTACAGAAAGAGAAACATTTTTCCAAATTGTACCCCGAACCCGAAACCTCCTCCCACGCAGCCGCCGCCGCCGCCAGGGGGGGGTTTGATGATTCTACTCGCAAGCTTCCGCCATTTCAGCGCCACCGCCAAATCGCAAGACGATCCTTGCGAATGTCCTTGAACGTACTCACGGGTACGGCTCGCGCCCGTGGCCGGCTTATTCAATTTTCCGGATGGTTCTCAAACAATGAAGTTGTCTTTGCGCGCTCCGGTGCGAACGAGCGTCGCGTGACACGCGTGACAAGCAACCATTGCAACGAACCGAAGGCGAGAAACAGATTTCACGACCGGCAGCAGCAGCAGCAGCAGCAGCAGCAGCAGCAGCAACAGCAGCAGCAGCAGCAGTAGTAGTAGAAGCAGCAGTTTTATGATTCTTCATACCCGAGCTGACTCGCCTTTGCGCTCAACTCGTTTCGCTCACTAACGGGGCTCAACCCTCGTTACTCGTCCTACCGAGGGTGGCGTGTCTCAAGCGCTTCAGCGACTTGCCAGCGATGAGTGTTTGAAGCTTTGTGCGAAACAGAGCAGGGACCACCTTCGCCAGCTTCGGGGCCACCCTTGCCATGATGCAACCTGCGTCGTAGTGCCGAGCGACTTCACATAAGACTTCTAAGCTGCGAGCACACGGCGGCGAGAACACACTTCAGCAAAGCTAAATTAATTCCACTACACAGCACTAATTTAGTGATAATGATGCTTTTTAAGAAATGGAAACACACCAACCAAAACCGACCCAGCGACCGACCGACCGACCGACCAACCAAACATCATCAGCAAAACAGTGACACACCGTCCGCCCACCGAGCGCAACGAAATGGAACGCCGTGGCACAAACAGTAGTGGGAGTAGCGCCCGGTCCCTTTTGAGGCTTCTCGCTGTGACCAAACTCACCGCTAGCTTCTTGAAACATTCCTTCGATTTCGCCACCGGCCGTAGACACTTTGGATAGTCAGCGCTTTAACGTCCTGGTCCTGGAAACACGTGGACCAAGCTCAAGGATGCCGCAGGCCGAGCTAGGGATGACCGGAGACAGAAGAAGAAGAAGAAGAGCGAGAGAGAGAAAAAAAAAACTCATTAGCTAATTTGACCTCGTTCCGTGCCGGACCACTTAACGGTCAGGAATGACACTTTTATGGAGTATCGAACAGTGAGCGAACGGTGCAAACGTGGCACAACCGAATGCGGTTTGATGGTGGTGATGGTGGTGGTGTTGGTGGAAAAGTTAGTTAGTTTCTGTGTAGTGTGGGGTCATTATGGGTGCGAAGTTTTGCCGCGCCGTCAGCATTACGCAAACAGCATTTCCCCCTTTCCGGAGATGGGTCTCGGTGGTGCTCGCCTGCATTCAACTTTTCCGTGACATCGTTCACCGCTGACGTTAGTCACCGTTGTTATGATCATGTAAAACATAGTAATGACAGTGTAGATGAGAATTTCTGTGTGTGTGATTATTCGTGTTCTTTCTGACTGAAGGAAGATTAATAACTGCCCACGATGGATGTTCAATGTTTAATTAAAGAGATAGAGATCACTTTTGGGTTCAGCCATTTTGAAATCCATATTCTCTTGCTCTGTGCAATACAGGTGGTCAGCTTTTTTGACTCTTTCTGGTGTTAATAATTCAAGCTCCGTTATTGGATGAGCTGGAAGAATAAGTTGTGAGAACATTATTTGTTGAAGAACAAGAGCATCATTATGGTCTAAACCCAAAATCGAACACCATGCAGAGCTTCTTTAGAACGTTTTCCCATATCTGTTGAAAGCTTCTGACATGCGAAATGCTCCGGACAGTATTATAAAGCGCTCAGGATTACGGCCATGACGAGCCAATATTTTTAATCTAAAAACAATCTCCATCACTTGGCCATCAGCTCCCGGGCCCGATGGTGGATTAAACTCAATCACATTGCCATCCACCGGCGCTGGATCGGTACTGGGCGTCCGTACGTCCATTAAACTCTTGTTTGGGCCCCAGAGGAAGGAGATCCTCGTTCCCAGAACCGTTATCATAAGACAGCCGGTTCCGGTGAACCCCAGCAATGCCCGGAACCACCGGTTTGAGATTACTTTCACGCCAACGATATCGATAGAATCAATTACCGATCGACATCGGTGATGATGGCTCGGTGATTGTATCGTCAGCATCGGTATCGCCCATTGTCTTGTGTACGCCAGAGATGGCTGAAACTTTCTGTTTTCAGAAAACTTTTTTCTCTCGTTTGTGCTTGGAAGTACTGCCGGAATCCGTGTTAAAAACCGCCATGTTGAGCAAACGGCAAAGGGGTGTTTGGAGTCCGGAGCGCTCATAGCATCGATTGTATCATAGCATCCCGGTTTGCCCAAGTGACAAAAGGCGCTTCACGGGTCGGTTAACACTTTTCAAACCTTATTCTAACACATACAGATACACACGGGCAATCGAACACGGATGCTTGCTGCTAGCAGTGGCAGATAAAGTTTTCTTGAAGCATAGTTTACCACATTCTCGTGGTGCATTCTGCGTGAAGTTAGCGCGTAGGAACCAAAGGGGCGACCGAAGAAAGCGCATCAAATCAATCGTGAAACTTTAATAGCCTTCAAGTACCAAACTTGGCCGTTTAGATGTTTCTTTTGATTTCCTTGCTTTGGCTCGAATCTTGATATCTAGACGGTAAACGGCGTAAAGAGGGATGCGCGATGTTTTTGCCTTCCAACGGAGTTGATCATGTTTTTGATAAACGGAATAAAGACACATGACGATGACAATCACTGACGAATACCACAGCTCATCGACAAGCATTCACATAAGCACGGCCAGCATACATTCCCAAATTGGATTCCATGATCCGTAATGCATGCCAAAACGATGATTGAAGTCCGTTTGGATTGTCGATTTAACAGCCACTGCATAGCAGCAACAGCAGCAGCACCATTTCGATGCTTTATGTGCTGTGCCTTTATGTGCTGTGTGTGTGCGCGCTGATTTCACGATACATAAACTAAAGCGAAGCAGCTTCGGATGAAAAATAGTGGCAGTCACGTAGCTGGCGAATGGCAAATGGCGGAGTTCGGCCCATCCGGCATTCGTTAGGCGTACCAAACATCATTTCCGCATTAAGAAAAGAGTGTCACATGCTCGCTGCGGTACTGATGTCGCTGATGTTTTACGTTCCTTTTTCATCCTTTTCTGCATCCCTCCCCTACATAAGCTTCCGAAGCTCATCCCACCTTTGACTGTTGGCCTCCGCTCCGTCGGAGCGAAGGCATCCGACATTTTGTTTTGTTTGTGCCTCACCTTCACCTTCGTTTGCACATAATCAAGCCATCACAGGATGACGAGGAGGTGACGTGGTGCTTAGCGACCGGCCGACCAGCCAGCCAGCAACCAACCAACAGCTTTGATGTACCGCCACCAGTTCTCTGGGTTGCCCTGGTTCGAGCCTATAGTGCACCGTGCCCGATGCGACCGACCTCCCGCGCTCATTATCGTGCAACCCGGCGGGAGGAGCCATCTGTAACGTAACGGTTTCGTTAATGAGAGCAATCTTAAAAAAAGGGGATCATTTGTCTCTTAGCGGTTCGTAGCGGGAGGCGCACAATGGGCGGGTTTTGTGGCATGTTTGAATACCACCGGGCTCAACGCTCCCCGGTGACGGTGATGGCCTTTAGTCTCGGTGATGCTGATGAACGCTCCTCTGGCCGGTGAGTGGCATTAGTGGAATGAAGAATGGATTTACCCTACAGAAGAGATTTATCATGTTGCTCAGCAGGGCATGGACAAGGGCGTCTGGATTTACTCTAGATTAAGCTGATTACAGCATCCACTAGACCACGTTGGCTTTCTTCTTGGCGCCTGGCGAATTGCAAGTGAGCTAATTCAGAATGTTGTAAAATTACTTTCCAACATGAAGAGCACTCTGTAAAGAATTAATCTGCGAATCTGAGCGAACCGAAAATTTGCTTTGATCAATTCGAATTGGATTGGATTGTCTCTGTGAGATGATGTTCAGATCGGATAAGAAGAATAAGATTTCCCGTCTAATAGAATTCCAGACAAATCATCCAGCGGAGACAGATCCGCACATTAAATCCAATTCTCGCAGGGAAATTTCAATTTTTGGGGCAAGGAGCATAAACCAGGAGCTAGCTGCGTTCCGTCCAGAATGTAGACGACGGAAGTATAGAAAGAGAGGGAGACCGTTCCATATTTATTGCCATCATCGCCAGCGAACCATTAGCGGTGAAAGTTTGTGCCGTAACTCTACCACAGCGCATATAGCTCGCCTCGCGAGGTGGAAACTTTGGCCATTTTCCCTTCGCCTGTTCGCCTTGCCTCAAGTGCCATCCATTTGAAGCAAGAGAGTGGCTGCAAAGCTACACATAGTGTCTGGGCTGCTGTCGCTTTTTCTACGGATGTGCACGCCCGCTTTTTCTCGCTTTGGCATCACATTTTTCAGATTCAATCAGAAGGAAAAAAGTGGAAGAGGAAGGTGGGGAGGCCCGGGCGCCAACCAGTTTCCTCGTAAATGCTCTACGCAAATACGCATCATACCGAGTTCATCTCATGCTAATCCCGATTAGGCAGGCTGGCAGGCTGGCTGGCTGGCTGGCAGGCAAACATCCATCCAACTGGTCGATGCGTGCGTGGGAAGCGAGCTTTTGGCGGGATTTTTCGCATTTTCCATATGCTCCGGATCGTTGGAAAACGATGTGTGTGTGTGTCGTGGAATGTGCTTACCAGCAGCAAACAACCAGAAATGCTCCATTCTCCAGTCGTGCGTGGCCAGCCATGCTCGCCTCGAACGCGATACTCGTTTTTCATCCTTTGATGGAGTTGTTGCCTAGTGTTTTGAAGGTGCCGGGTGATGATGCTAGAGCATTTTGGGGAAATGAAGTAGATAGTAATGTGTGTGTATGTGTGTGTGTGTCCCTCTCTTTTGCTGCTCTTGCTGTGTATACACACAAGCTAGCAGGCGAGGTACCATCACGCGCCTGGCGTGGAAAATTTGTCATCCCGATCAGCGCGCTTGTGAGCTTCAGGCGAACGATTAGGTCTCGGCTGCGATGCGATGAAGACCTTTCTCCCAGGCCGCCGATGGGCATAGTCTTTTGAACATGTGATCAGGCAAAGAAAACCCAGGATGGCGAGAGAGAAACAAGTGGCACGCACAACGTTCACAGTAGCCGGCGGGGTCTGGCGAAGGAAACGCGATAAGTGGCCCTAGACGTTGAAGAGGATAGACAAGGCAAACATTGATTCTTCTGCACCGCCATCCGACCGGAGGCCGGAGGGGCCGGCTCTTCATTCAGGCAAGCAGCACTCTTCGGTCTTATCATCATGTTTAGCTCACCAGGCGCGTTGGGCGACGCAGTGGAGAACCCGTGGCCGTGTGTCGCCAACACGAGATGCCGATGATTCTTAGCAAACATGAAGTGGTTCGAGCGCGACCGAGTGTTTTGCGACGATATTTTCGCACAAAATATTTACATGGCCGCCCTCCGTCGTCGTCGTCGTCGTCATCATCGTCGTCGTATGGGGTAGGCCAAGATCTCACGAAAGTGACGCTTTGGTGGCCAGAACGATGTAGAACTAATTTGTCACGTAACAAAAGCCAACACACACGTCAATGGTGCTAAACGAGTTCGCAGCGTGCGGTGTAGTGTGCGGGATGCTGTAATAAATCACCATTTTACTACAATAACTTCCCTTTTAATGTGTGTACATTGTTCTAAAAGGGCTGGTGAAGTACATAAACGACAGCCTTTAGTGCTGCCGTGCTCGATTGTGTCTTTCCGGAACGACGTATCAATCCAATGCAGTTCTGCTAATCGCGAGAAAATGGAAATAGGCTCTGCATCATAAAAGTTCAATAAAAAGGTGGTATTTTATATGCTTAAAAGATCAAAAGTATCCCCCATAAAGGGGCTTTCGGGTGATTCCCAGAAAAGGGTTCTCTTATTTTTTATCTGGAAATCATTCTACGGTTCCAGTTCCTGCTAGCGAATCGTAACCGTTTGCTCTGTCAACCGTACGAAATCGATAATACGCCAATGAAGACTAACTGGTTCTCGGCACACGCGTATACACCATATTCATACGCTTGTTGTCGTCACACTAGCACGTGTTCGAACACATGTGACGATTGGTTCGAGGAAAAGGCGCCAAATTCGGTGCGGCTATGCGTCCCAAGAAACTGGAAATGAATTTAAATTTATGTTGATAGGTACACAGGCTCGTGCATTGATTATTCGTTTTCTATATTACCCTAGCATGGTGTTGCCTTATTTGGGTTCAAATGATGGAATATTTAGGGT
>NC_064874.1:76321056-76338556 GCF_943734745.1 Anopheles darlingi | reverse complement strand
TTAGCTTCCGCCGAACCCATAACTGATATTCGACACAAATGAAAAAAAAAATGAAAGCTTCCTCGAGGGTTTCGGTTATGCTGCAACCGCAGTGGTTAAAATGCACAGCATACTGGTAGGTTGGTTGGTATGTGCCCCTTCTTCTTACATGCCTGCTATGATCAGGTGTTCTAGCGATACATTTATCCCACTTCGACGCGTCTCACAAACTGTCGCGAGATGAGGAAAAATCGAATTGTAAAATTCCCCTCAAAATCCGATTATCATTCGATCCGGGTTGGGAAGAAAAATGTTTTTCCCTCCTTTCCACCTCCTCAAAAAAAGCTACTTTTACAGTGGATTCCAATCAATCCGTCGTAGCTCAACCGCGATGACGATACTCGTCGCCATCGTCGCATTTCATTCCCGCTTCTTCGCTTTGGAACGGCACTAATACCATTTGCCAGCATACCCTTGTAACCGATATCCTCGGCCACGACGCCACCCGTTGCCTATTCAATTCTCGTGACGATTGGATTCACCCTCAATTCAATATATATACCGCATAACTCAATTTACCGATCGCCACCATTCCGCCATGGCGAATGGCGCTGGCAGGAAAGCCATTTCACCCCCAACATTTCACCTTCCTCTTCCTCTCTCGAACCCTCATTTCCCAAAACCCGTTCCTTGTTTTTGCACGCTACATTGTCCTCTGTTTATGACGTGCCTTCGTTTTGACTTCGTAGTTCTTGCTTTTCTCTCTCCCGAAAGGGCGGCCATTGCGTTGGCAACAACGGATACACCTTCTTGGTTTGCCCTTGTCCTTGAAATAATGTGGTTTATTTTCTAGCCACCCGGTGTGCTGACCTTCGCCATACCTTTCGTTCGTCCTTTAACGCACACACACACATAAACACACACAGGATGATATTGACTTGTTGGTTGGTTGGATGGAATTAGCTCGCTTACATACCACATCTACTGTGGCCGGGGCTCTGGCACTGGTAGCATTGCCTTTTGGGAAAACTTTGCTCCCCACAAACCCGTAAAGCTACTGGAGAGAGTAGTTTTCGATCAGGAGAGTGGAAGCAAAGGTCAAACCCTTGCCGGGATTTTCCGGGCACGGGATACGGTCATTGTCAGGGATACGGTTTTGGTTAAGCCAATTTCAATGGAGCCCTTGCCCTTTCGAGTGTCGAGTGCCTCAAATCGAGGACGACGCATTCAGCCAATACTATTCGGATTGTTTGTTTGTCTGACAAACTTTTGGCCAGGTGAAAATTGGCATTTTCCATTGTCGAACTGAACCTTTCGTTTTTTAATTGAAAGCGTTGGATTAATTTTACTGTTGCATTTTCATTTCCATTTCCTTTTTCTAAATCTACTCTTGAAAATGGTGGTAGGAGCTTATAATGTTCAATAATTCCAAGAAGTTTCGGTTCATAGATTAGCCACTTGTTGACAGTGAGTGTGTTTCAAACATGGTCACAAAAGTTATCTTCATGAAATGGCCTCTTTGGTGTTTGAATTTTCAATTGAAACCATCCCTGGCAAAAAGGAAAACAAATTCCCAGCTGCAATAAACGTAGGCCACGGCACTGTGGCGTTATCGCACTCGTCCGATCGGCAACCCTTTTTTCTCCTCAAATTTTCCCCACCCACACTTTTCACCACCCGGTCAGGACGTCAGAGGGCGATCTAATCGACGAATCTAAAATGTGGGCTCGGAAGAAAAGGGACTTCGCTCATAATTGACTGCGACTGTGGTTCGCAAGAAATGGCGTGGCTTCCTTCCACGAAAAGCGGTCCGAAGGTACCGCCGAAATGGACCATAAGCGTCCCCGTCGTGGTAGCTCCGAAACGTCGCGTTTCGTGCTGGAAGACAATATTTTCCATTAAAAAGGTAAAACGTCACAAGCCATACTTTACTTTTACGATCTGGTTTTAGTTTATTTTGTCGAAAAAATTAACAACACTTCTCACGCTGTGTTTAATTACCGGAATGATTTTAATTATGGTGCCGCTAAGCCTTTAAAATATTGAAGAACGACCACGGGAGCACGATCCCGGTGGGTTCCTCCGGTCAAGGCAGTCAACTGCGGTAAGCGACGATGGCGCAAAATTTGTAAATCTGGCACGTTCACCCATTCGGGTGGCCGCTTAAATATGGTTTAATTGCACTATGTAATTGCCATTTAGCATCCTATCTGGGTCGGGTGCCAGTTGCTGAACAGTTGCTGCAGTGCCGCCTTTGACCGCAATTGGTGGTTTGCATGAGGTCCTTCTAAGATTAAGCATTTTGTATGGTTATCAAACACAAATCGAGTTGCATATATTATCATTTACCGCGCGTGTGTATGTGTGGAGAGACAGGGGAATTCTGGTGAAGTATCGTGATTTTCCTAGAACCAGAATGCACTTTATAGCGATTGGAATGGCAGGTCATCCTTCTAGGAATCAGTTTCTTGCAAATATTGCCAGTAAACTTTCCACCTGGAACTGTATCTACTGTAGCCGTTAGTGTTGCCCTTGAATATGATGCTACGAGAGATGTTTGTCAGTTCGGGCACGTCAGCTATTTGCATGTCCTGTGTCCTATCACGGAACACGCTCTCGGATGCTGGCAGATGTTTCGTGATGCAAAGGCATGCCTGCTCGTTTGACATTCTTCCACAAATAGATGAGGATAAAACGATTTTAATTAAAAGTTTACTATCGAAACGCAACGCCTGCATACTGTTGCATACTTTGCCCTTATGGAAACTCGCTTAAGCACCGTCGTGCCCCGTGCACCGTGCAGATGTGACGCACCCGGTGCCAACAACACACTGTTTACGCTCGAATCGAAACACGACCAATGTCCCCTACTCCCACTCACCACCCACTAATTCTTCATGACTAGGGAAAACAGGGAACCCTTCGTGTCTCTTTATGTTGTATGCATCAACATGCTCGCGGCACTGGCGGCTGTGCGCACATCCCGTAAACATAAACTCGTCGTCGTCGGTGTGAAATCAAAATTGGAATCGTTCTCGAGCTCGTCCGGCATCCCGGCATTTAATCGTCGCCCGTGGGTCAACCGCAGGCGATGGCGCGGTTGGACACGAATTGTACCGCAACATTGTTTGCCTAGTTTCGGTTCGGTTCGGTGTCGCCACTATTATAACCGGTTGGCTGACTAGAACACATTTCGGTCCCCGGACCCACAATATGCTAGTGCGGTGACGATGTTTCCGCATGTTTTGGAGCGCACCGAAACTGGACACACAATTAGAATGTGAGTTTCGGATGGACCAGAATGAGGACAATTTGGTGAGGTGTTCGCAAGGACAGGACATCTATTCCAAAACAGAGTCAATCGTTTTCTGTGGTTTTCAAATTCAAAGGCCCGGCGGGTATTTTGAATGCAGGCGCAATCTGGTAGAGCGTAGCATTGGGAATTAGAAATTTGGTAAATAGCCGCAATGTCCCTTAAAAGATGGCCGTTTCCAGCTGTGATAACATCACCGTTACCTATGATATGAGGATGATTTTGCTGTCAATCAACGATTGGGTGGAGATAGTTGAGAGTTTGCGTGTCTCAGCTTTATTGTTATAACAATTCGATGCATTTCTTTATGATGCTTTATCCTAAAAATTTGTGATTCGAAATGGCTGCTGAAAATTGTAATTTTCCCATTTGAGGACGAGCTTCAATTTCGAAAATGGCTCCTTCGAAGTTTACGAAGCCCCATGTTGTTGTCACTATAACTAGCTTACCCTGCCTACGGTCCTGCAGTTGACCGGTAGGTGTCAATGCCGCACTATAAAATGGATAAAATGGATAAAATATGACGATCAACATAATTGCCTCGAGATCAGGTCGAAGTCCGGTGAACCGCTTAACCCTGCCATATCATTTTATCACCTTCGCTTTGGACAAACATCGACCCTCCGAGGGTTCCTAGAAAGGGTACCCAGAACGGAATTTCTTTATCGAGAACATAGTCTTAACCCTACGCTTCTAGCGTCTTCCGAGACGCCCTGGGAAGGACGAACCGACGGTGTCAGGTTCGCTCAAAGTCAGGCATCAATTGGACCCCACTTGGATCTGTCTGTTAGTCTAGATAGACACACATAGACCGGCCGTGTGTGTGCGTGTGTGCTATGTGTCCCTTTCTCAATGTCCGTCCTGCTTTGCCAGCAAGGAAGGGGCAGTGTAAGCGATTTGATTGCCTGACGGCTTCACTAACGATTGAACCTATCTTTCATCGCAAACCTTCCCCAGGTACTGCTCACACCACCGGATGAAGGACCCCGGGTGAAGGGCCAACGGATACGGCTGCAGGACATCATCGATGGCGAGTACGCACCGAAGAAGCTGAACGGAAGCTGGATTGGCCGTAAGTTCCTGTCCTCTACTCTTTCGTCGCCCCCGCTAAACCATCATCCCCCTTCGGCGATGGATTCATAATCTGCTTAAATGTTTCTTTGTGGCGGCGGCGTCGCCGCAACTTCTCTTCCCACTGCTTGCTGTTACCGTGGACGGCGCCGGAGCAGCGGACGAATTCCTGTACCAAAACCACTGGGGAGAAATAAGTTTGCTCAGCATGAATAATCTCTCGGAGCGGGTGCTCATGTCCAACACGACGATGGTAAGTAGCGGGCAATGAAATGGCGTTTTTAAAGGCACTTCTGGTTCGATGACCTTAACGGGCATTTGCGTGCGCGTGTATGGAGTAGGTTTTTGTGAAGCTATAAATTTGCATATTTATGTAGGTGTTACATACTAAGATTATACATATAATGTTTATAAAATATGTACTTATGTATAAAGAAATCTACTTTAAATATACGCTGCACGTATCGGGACAAGTATAAAATACTAAAGTAGTATGTTCTGATCGCGAATGTTTTGCATAGTTTTCTTAGAGGCATTTTGAAACAAAAACAAAATAGAATAGAGTAGCACCTCGGTAAACACGGCGCCCATGGACGGTGTTATGATCTCATCCTAGTCTCAACACTTCTACCCCCCCTCGAGATGCCACCAATTATTCATTTACTTCGCCCACGACAAACCTCTTTCCAGTGATGGTCCGGTGGGAGTCTAGACTCCCCAATTCTCTGCCTATACCCTCCGCCAGTCCATCAACACTCGGCGTTGAAATCTCAATCCAATTTACCAAAGTGCAGACTTACAACCCCTTCTCCGGGCCGGCGATAGCTATTCGTGGGCATCGAAACCGCGCGCCCGCAATGGCGAATCCAAACCGCTACAACATGGAGCGCATAATGAAGATCGTACGCAAAATATTTAACACGATGTTAAAAGTTGTTTGGCACCGTAGACGACGAACGGCACCCCCAGCTGAGGGTGGGCTTCCCCCCCACCACTCCAAGAGTTCGCGTGCTGGGAGCAGCAACCGGCAGGTCGCCATCGTCAAGGGCCACCCTGCTGCTGCTGCTCCAAACCACACGAACCACACGGATGAAGTACGCAGCTCGAGTGCGACCGTTTTTCTCGCGGGAAAACTTTCCCAATTACTCTCGGCCAAAGCTCGGTTCGGCGTAAACCCAAAGCCGTAAGTCATCGAACGCCTTTGGGGCGAGGGTGAGGGGAGGTTGAGGTACACGGTAGGAGATGGCCGACTTTTTCGTCTTTTCTTGTTTTTTTTTGGCTGGCAAACACTTCGGTAGGACGGCCCCACTGGGGTTTTCTTTTGACACTTCCAAGTGCCGAAGATGGTGGCTGGCAGGAAGTGGCGTGTCCGCGTGCACGCCCGCGCTTTCGTCTACCAAGATGCCACGGAGCACTCTGTACTCGGATGAAGTTTGTTATCGCGTCATCGGCGCGCTCCAGAGTGTGCCAGACCAGCTGTTTTGCATGACAGGTGGTTCACTGGAGTTCTTGCATCATTCAGCGATTTCTCGTTTGATAGTTTTTGGTTTCAGGAAAAGGGATTTGAAAGGTATTTTAGTAACTAGTTGTTTAAATTTGAGCCTCAGTTCTATTTGAATTCGACAGAATTTTCCAATGGTTGCTGCTCCTTTTCACATTTTGATTTCTTCGATTTCTTCCACAGAAAACGCTCGCTCCGGTCAAGTTCTCCATCTCGGCCGATCGAAGGTACCTGCTATTGGCCCAGAACGTGAGGAAACTCTTCCGCCATTCCCAGCTGGCACAATACACGATCTACGACATCGCTACGAGGTACATTGGCTGCAAGTTTTAAAATATAATTTCCGTAACCCACTTAGTGGTCACCGCTGTGAGGTGCACTTTTTGCTACGAAAAACAGAAAAAAGAACCCAAGTAGAGCAAAAGAATAGAAAAGAATCGATTGTTTGCTTTTATCAGCGCTCCGGATATTTATTGTGTCCCGGGTATAATTTCTTTCCCGCTCAAACTTCCGCCCATTAACGGAGATACTAAAAGGCCCCGAAGGTCCACGCTCGTCGGTCCATCCGGGCCACCGGTCAGTCCGGACAACCCGAAGGATTGGTCTGTTTTAATGGACGTTTGATGTGGAGGCGCAGAATTAACGCACACCACCTGCCACTGTTTCCTCCAATGGTGGTGCTGCTGTCGACTGTTTGGGCTACTGGGCGCCAGGAATAGCAGGCTTTTAATGGGCCATTAACTCGGAAGCTATCCTGACAGCTGCCACTAGTCGGCCACTTGCTGCCATCGCTGCTGCCTCCTATTCTGGTGACCGTGATGTGTGTGTGTGTGTGTGTGTGTGTGTTTGGTGCTGTTTGATTCCTTTTTGGTCGAAAGGATGAAACCGATGGTGTTTGAAGGATCACTTTTTGACATTTTGGTGCTGTTTTCGCTAGTTGGACGGGCTTGCTGCCGCGTTTTTCTGGAAAGTTAAAGAGCTCTCATCATTTGTATAAAATCGATTAAGGAAGAGACACATACTTATGCCACGTAGCAATCGTGTTTACGAAACATCAAACAGGATATTCGAATACTGAGGCTTCTAGTGACCAACCAGCAATCGTCGCCATTTGCACTTTGCCACGAGCTCATCAATCGGAGCGATTGTCGATTTCAATACAGCAACAAAACCACCAAATGGTTCCTCCACCACCGTTCCTCCCGACATCAAACGAACCGATCGATCGATCGATGAGCGTGTCTTTAAGTGCCGGCGGTCAATTACGCTCACCATTTATACCGCATGCATTCCATTCGACGTCGGCTGATCGGTTTGGTATCCCGCCTTCCGTTGCGTTCCTTCCAGTGAAACGATCCAGCTGGCAGTGAAGGCAGAGGATGACGAATGGCCGTTCCTGCTGCACGCCGAGTTCACACCGAAAGGGCAAGCCATCGTGCTGGTGTACAAGTACGATATCTACTACAAACCATCGGCCCGGGCACCGCAAACCTATCGTCTGACGAAGAACGCCATTCCCGGCATCGTCTACAACGGAGTCCCGGATTGGCTGTACGAAGGTGAGTACGTGGAACCCCAGCTCAGGGGAATCGTCCCCATTTTCCAGAGCTTTGTCGATCCCCCTATGGTCCATTGACAAGCGTAACTTTGAATTTACCTTGTTTTTCACTTTGCTTTATCTGAAACATTACCATAATATCAAAGAATGAATGCAAGTCAATAAGTATTGGAAGAGCACAGCAGAAGAATCATTTTCGATATTCGATATAAATGAGACCAGCCCATTCCGCACACAAGTCAACCACAGAGAAAGATGAAAGTACAAAGGTCATGTGCATCGCCAGGAGTTCCGCAATGCAACTGCAGATCCGAACACCCTCTTTTCCTCTCACTCGCTCTCGTAACAACGAATGCCAATGGCATGGCACCCCGTGGTGTCCGACAATGGTCCTGTGGTGCACAATTATGGGATTTTTAATTAACTCGCCATTTTCTATTCTCCCTCCCCACGCGCTCTCCAACCCCATTCATTCCACTTGCCGGCCGGCATCGTCATCGGCATCGGGTAGAGGAAATACTGCAAACCAACAAAGCAATCTGGCTGTCGGCGGACGGCCACCTGATGCTCTACACCACCTTCAACGATACGCTCGTGCAGGAGCAACAGTTTGCCTGGTACGGCACACCCACCGGTGACATCAATCTCTACCCCGAGATCCGCTCCCTGCGGTAAGTAGCGAACTACAAATCCGGAATCCCATCGCACGCCCCCTGTGACTCTCTGAAGTTTCCTCCGAAGGGAGGTTCACTCGGAAGGTCCTGGCTGTATGCGTCAAGAAAAAGAAGAAAAGAGTGGTATGGAGGGATGGGTAGTAGCAGGGCCATGGGTGGAGTGGGCATAATCACAATGCAGTGTAAACGTTATTGATTGCAATGGGGCCGCCGGGTTTGAGGTGAAGGAAAAACTTGGCGAGGCTTGGCTCGGTATTTTCCTCCTCGTTAGCTAATCGTTCGTGTGAACGCATCAGTGTGGCCGAGTTGGGCGTTGGGTGCGTCGATGTGTCTCGATGTGTGTGTGTGTCCAGGCGCGATGTTTCTGAAGGAGTAGCGCTACTCACGACGGCTTCGATGGGAAGGCATTACACTTTGGCATTAAAGTCACGTCCGCGGCCCGGTCTGGCCGGTCTAGCCGCTTGAGAGAGCAGCACAGGACACAGGATAAATCAATCCCAAATGGCTGCCAGAGTAAAGGAGCTTTTGCTTTGGAGTTCACACGCGGATCGAGACGATTGACCAGATCCTTTAATAGCTTGGCGGTCAAGGGAGCTGCCTTGAGGGAGGGGTGTACATGGTTTTCAGTTTACATTTTGGCAACCCTCCCCCCGGCAGTGGACCGCGTCTGAAGTTCAGATTGATTATCATTCCGTTCCGTTTAGTACAACTTTAGTACAATTAAGTACACATTTCCACATTTTCTCTTATATTTTCGTTAGTTTACAGAATTTTCCAGCCTCAACCCCGTCTCATTTCATTTAATCGTCGTGCTCGGAATGCCAGCATCCGCGCGGCGCGGTCGGAGCACCGTTCTTCATCACTGTCACTGTGTGAGCCCGATATTGCCTTTTATCCTGTCACGACCGGCGACCGGCGAAGGCATTCTGGTCCGGCTGTCCGGTGCTGCCTGCCGAGGAATTTAATCTTTCGCAACATCCGGAATGAGCAAACGTTGCCATTCGGTACAGACGGTACTCGGCGGGCGAGCACCACCATGCAGTGCAGCGGGCAGCGGAATTTACGGCAGGACATAAGTCATGGTGCCGTTTTGCAAAAGCATTTATTAGGAAAATGAAATGGCATTCTTCGTTTACTTATCATACATTACCTTCACTTTAAGAGCTTTCTAATATCTTGCCCGGTCCTCCTCCTTCTCCTCCTCCTCCGTCGTTAACATGGAAGCGTCGCATGTCAAGGCATGCGCCGCCGTGACTCGACGGTTAAATCCATTTCCACGGGTCGGGCCATCGTGCGAAAGGAAGGATGTCGCGTTAACTCTCTCCCTCTCTCGCTCTATACGCCTCCCAAGTCACTTGTAGCATCGAATGGTAAACGGTTTCAAGTGAGAAAGAGCCCATCCTTCCCGAAAAAAAAATTGCCTTCTTGACGCCCGCCGAACCATCGCCGAACGAGCAAGATTACAATCCGTTTCAGGTTTTCCAATTTCCCCTACGCGCGTTGCGTTGCCGTCACGATGGAGCCCATGGAACGACTGGGTTTCAAACTAACGCAAAAAACGCTCACCTCACCAGTCGACCGATCCCCGTCCATCCTTAACTTTTATGTGCCACCTGCCTAGCTGCCTTCCTTCCTTTCGTGTTCGCTCATCGGTTCGCTCTATCGACGACAATGGCGTTGGGTTCCACCGCGTGAAAGCGTCGCGTCCTGTAAGGCGCGTCTCCGGATTCTTCGGTTCAGACGTTCGTCTTTATTGCTGGCAATAGGCTTTGGTCTCCGTTCGCAATCATGCGAATGGTCCGTCCGTCTGCAGCAAACTCGAGCGATTGCCCCACGGCGAGCGACACACCGTGAAAGGAAATGGAAACGGAACAACGCAGACTGGAGCAGCATTTACAGAGTAACTTGTTTCCTTATGGTCACGAGTATCTTTTGCCTTTTCCTTGAGTACGCTAACGAGTACGTATCTGGCTTTGAATGGTTTAATGGGTTAAAACTCTTCAAGTAGAGAGCTTTGAATTCAGTTCCAAATCCTGTCCTGCTCTTAGTTAAACCTAGCAATACTGGCATGATATTTAAAAGTATAATACTCTTCTCTGGACATTTTAAAACCCGGTTGCATGCAATACGGCGAATGGGAAAGTTAATTTGCCAGGAATTTAAATTGATTGATGAGATTACATTCCCACACTTTCTATTCCGGTTCTAACGGAATTATATTTCTGTATGACATTAAAGATGACATCCGGATATTGAGTTTACCTGGCGTTATTTTCCATCAAACTCACAAAAAAACCAGAAAACATTCAAACATTGAGAGCGCTTGCTGCTATTTCAGTACTTACCTTACGCTATGTCGGTCTGGGGGCTTTCCGGTTTTATTATTTGCCTGCCTCAATCAAATCACATGCAGCCCCCTCTCCGATGTGGCTCCTTGTTCGCAAAGCTACGAGCTCCCTGGTCCTCAAATACACGAAACGAAGGTGCGCGATACGATTTCCTTTTCTCATCCCTCGCAGTTTGCCCACAGACCTGACGGGCCTCCACTGTTTGTGTTTTTTGAAAAAAAAAGAAAGGTTTCCATAAATGGGAAATCACGACCGCCACCGGTTGGCCAGTGGAAGGAGCGGCATTTCCAATGCAAAAACCGAAAACCCTCATCCCTCTCCTCCTTTCCGGTTGGCCTCTGAGACCTAGACCCAAAGCAAAAGGCCACTCATTTCAACACGCCCCTTCAATACATCTCTTCTCGGGGTTAGTTCGGTTGTTGCTTTGCGTCGCAGCTCACCACTTTTACCACCACTTTCCACTTCTGCGTCACGTGAAGATATGTGTACTCTGGGGCTCGCGCCTTGATTTAGGATACCGGTGCCGGTGAACTTCGACATCGATCCTCTGCTGCTGCTGCTGCCTGTGGCCAAGCAGTAACAACGGAATCGACACACTCAAGACTCGCGTGTTACGCGCGGCGTGGGTTGGTGAAGGACCATTTCCGTGCCCCCTCCCCCTCCCTCCACGAGTGAGTGCGGCCTAGTGTTTCTTTGCGTGGCAGCATTGCTTACCTTTTTGCAGCAGCACATGACATATGCGAGTGAATTATTTAGAATATGCCCCTGAATGGAAAGCAATAAATAACGCAAATGAAAAATGGCCCGATGCCGTTGAAGGGCCGTCGAGCGGGTGGTGGTGGTAGTTGTGGTGGTGCGGGTGAATCCCGGAGGTCCCGGAGAAACGATACCAGCGATTTATGCTTGACAAATCGCATCCGGAATCGCATGGCTGATCGGACATGGCACGCAAAGCTCCCGGCAGCCCCTCTTGGCAGGTGATCCCTAACACAATTTGGCCCAACCTAACCAACTCCAATGTTGCGAGAGCGCGCGCGCGCACACACACACACACACGGGAACCATATTGGAAGCAAACGATTATTTATGGTTGTGAATGTGTGCCTTGCACGAATGGCATGCTTTGTACTTAATGATACTTTTATGACGAACACGACAAGCGACATTATCTCCGGGGAGAGGCGTTCGGGAGGAGGTACCATGTAAACCCGTGTGTTCGCTTTATAAATAGAGCTTGGTAGAATGGATTGCTTTTGAAACCAATGCCACAATGCCACGAGCACATGCATGCTGCACGAATGAAAAGGCTGCAACAGCTTCAATTCCTGCGATGTAGCAGGTTATGGTTATGAAAAGCTGTTGCCACAATTCTTATGCTCGCTGCTCTTGTCAAATCAGTGAACCATTTGCATAGATAGACCCGTTTCCATCGAGTAGCTGCCGCTCAATGACTCTCAATGGAAGCTTTTGAAAACATAAAGTCCACCCACCCGTAAGGTTAGTCGTTGGAAAACTGTAAAACAGTCAGTAATTATCCTGGGAGTTGCTGGGTACGAAAACAAATATTGATCTGCATGCTCGTACGCTCGTGGAAGGTCCTTCAACACGCCAACGCCACTCGCTACCTAATTAGCAATGCTGCATAATTCATCCTCTTGCCGTACGTTCATTGAATAAGCGGAGGGAAGTTTAAATATTAACGAGATTAATAGTTCTCATGTGGCTGTCAGCTCTCGCCGGTACGTCCTCCTACCCTCGCTGGCATCATCAGCAGCAGCAGCAGCAGCAGCAGCAGCGGCAGCAGCAACAGTGCTGCCTTCCGCCCGGTGATGCTGGCTGATTATCATATTGCATAAATTAGATCGTCACTGATAGCGACGAAATATCGACCCGTCGTGGCGAAACTTGGCCAACTTCTATTCTCCCTTCGGAGTACTCGGGCAACCTACTGGAGTGCTTTGGCTGTCTTAAGATGTCCGAGGGGTTTCCGCACGGGAGTACATTGTTTTACGCTAGCCACATCGACGGGACAAGGCAAAGTTGACCAAGCCTGCCACTACTTGTTCGTGTGCTCGAATGAGATCCCTCGAACGAGAGGCGCGTGCTGCTGTTATAGAGATTTACGACTAGCTCCGTTGCTGCTCTCTGTCTCTGGTATACTGCTGGGAGTTGGCTAATTGAAGCAAACGAGCCCCCAACATTTTTGGCAGTCCGTTGGTGCCGATGGCTGCCAGCCCCGGAACCGAACACCGACATCGGTTTGAAATTGTAAAAGTGTTTCTTCATATTTAGTTGCTTCGTTTGTGCCTTTTGTTCAAAGGCGAGTGCGGGAAGAACATTTAAAATCGATTAAATTTATGCTGCATGCATCTGGCGTTTTTTGGTAACGTTTGGTGTAGCGGCAGCCTGCGGACCTACAAATTTCGCTTGTATATCAGGGTTTCAGTTTTTGCTTCAGTATTCAACGAATAAACTAGAACAGCTCTTCTTGTTCCAGTTTCGTGTGGCTACGATTGTTGAACTCAATTACATGGCGGCCAGCAGCAATGAAACAATGCAGGAAGAAGCGTCAAGAAGTGCGACGATGAGTGCTACGAGCACTCGTTTAGCTGGAAACTTTACAATTTCATTCGCACAAAACAGCCACGAAAACTGCAATAAAGTCAGTCCGGTACATTTCGATTATTGTAAGATGTGCAGAGCAGCGTGTTCGGTGGAATTTCAGACCAGGAACCAACTTCGTAGAGGAGTCTCAGCTGAAGGTTCCTTATTAAGGAGCCTCTTTTGTCTGTGACTCTTGTGAGACGTCGCCATTTGTCTCTAATTATTGTTCGCTCCTTCTTACTCAGGAACAATTTCATGAATGCATTGCCAACTACGACAAAGTTGCTGAATTCAATTTACTTGTGCAAGTTGTGTTATCAAACTAGAAAATTGGAAATACTGAATAACTTCACTCCTTGCAATGTTTTGATGATGAATATTCACAAAAGTTTCACTTTGCTACAAATTCTATTAAAATAACAGTTTGCTACGTTGGCTGCTTTCGCTCGAGAAAGCAAATCATTTATTCAATCGATTTCAGTTCTATCCCATACAACTTTCATACCAATTGATAACTGTTTTTACGGTTCCCTCTCTGTCTCTCTTATGCTTTCCCTCTCCCATTCAGGTACCCGAAGCCCGGCACCAGCAACCCAACGGTAACGCTGAACGTCGCCGATTTGACCGATCCGAAAAGTATCCGGATGAATAAGCTCACTCCTCCGCCGATTCTCGTTAACCAGTAAGTAGCGCCAGGATCAAGAATCACTTTACGACTCACAGCAGCACCAACACCACCACCATCACCATTCACTCAGCACACTTTTCAAAGAGCGTTAAAACTTTCCTGTCTTAGCCCGTTCGTGGCTACACCATTTTTACTTCTACCACGGAAACGCTCCATGATGCCGGGGCAGCGGGGCTGGAAAGTTTCCTTTCGAGGTACCGAGCGCAACGTCCACGCTCTGCGCAAATTCATTCGCAGGATGTTTGAATAAATTTAAATTTTAAATACAAAGACTACGGCATGTTACATACTGGAACAGGGGAGTCTGTGGACCTGTTTCACCACGAAGTACACGGCACACCGACGAGCTTATTAGCATAAACTCACGTTTATCAACATCGAGGTTTCAATCGTTTTTCCATTTTCATGTGCGTTTTGATGATACGCACGATTTTAGATTGTCCTCGCTTACACCGTGAATAGTGAAAATGGATCCTCTTTGATCCATAAATCTCTGGCAATACCTTTTTCAAACTAAAAGCGTGTCATTTAGTTGCTCCACTACCTAAGTATTCAAAGCCTACATTTGTTGTTTCGCGGACGCATAGTGGTCATTATGCATTGCCTTCGAATGGCATTAGATTGGAACATTTGCGCCCATTATTCCTCAACTAACAGACAAACTGTTCGATCATCTATCACAAAACCAAGCACAACGGTCACGCATAATCGCACCAAATGTAAAGCACACTGTCAACAGAGAGAAATTCGTGACTTTACTAGGAAATCCTGGACATTTAGCAGTCCACCTACGACACGAAACCTTCCACTACCATTGGCGGCACGTGGGATGTTGCCATCGGCGTGCCACGTGGCTAGTCTACAATGAAGTCGAACCGGACAACGTTCCGAAGGCAGCAGTATCTTTCCAAATCGAGAACTATACTGGTGTGGTTCCAGGAAGTGTTGGGAGACGACCATGACTACAATTCAATGGATCAATGCTGTCGGCTCCCTACCGGGAATCACCACGTGCTCGTTGTGTACGTTTCCAGTTGGATATCCTTTTTCCGACGACAGCTGCTACACAAAGTGGAGTCCGACGACGCACCTGATTACGTTCCTGATACTAAAGTTTAAAATTGAAGATGACTCGACCAATAATTATTAGACATGCTTTACTCAACCGCGCACAACCTGAAGTCTGCTATTAGCGCCGTTGCAGCGCGGCTCCCCCTGAAACCGTTCCAGAATTGATTAAGCCCGTCATTTCACAGTCACTGCACTGTTGCTGAAAGTGAACATTACACCGTAATTGAGCTAGTCCTCTGGTCGGTCGATGGTCCACTGCTTCGATACCGTCTCTTAACCAGCGGTCTCGTGCTGTACTGTTGCCAAACTCAAACACAATTAAAAAGTTCGTTGCAAATTGAAATATGCTGCCAGCGGCTTATGGATCATAGCCAGACCAATATCGCCAGCTTGCAGCGCCATTAGTGCGCCCGAGCTTACTGTATCGCGCTGTGTTACACCCCATTTCGTTGTGGTACACTCGGTTTACAAGAATCGCCGAATTGTTGAGAGAAGTTACTCATCATCAGAATACATCAGTACTGATGACGACATCCATTCGTTCGCGATTGCGACAGGATGAGTATGACGGTGTTGGACAATGAATTATTAAATACTTCTCTCAACGGGTCCTCGTACCGGTTGAGACGTAGACTTAGGATATGGAAATCGTCGTGAATTTATATTTCCTAAAATCGCATTTCTTTTTTCAGCAGTTGACAGTTGACAGAGCGAAGTGTTCGTTTCATTCCAATTCCATTCCCAAAATCATTGATTACCCATTCTTAATCAGCTTTTCGAATTGTTTCATTTCTTTCTTCCTTTCTTTCCACTCCCCAGAGAGCACTACTTCACTAGTGCCGCCTGGATCTCGCCATCGGAGGTGAGCGTCGTCTGGATGAACCGACCCCAGAACCTGTCCGTTGTGACCCTCTGCAAGAGCCCGATGTGGTACTGTCAGGAGGTAATTTGTCTTGTCCAACAAAATATATATAGATCTCTTCGAGCAAACCGTGGCCCCGGTGCCTCGCTTGTCTCACTCCATAAATCGCTCGACAATCAACCGGTTCATCTTTAGTGTTTGCTTCTCGGACGACGCGAAAGAGGAAAACGAAATCCCCGGGGATGGCTTAATGTCGAATCCTGAAAAGTGCAGAAACCCCGAACGGCCTCGGTGACACGAAGGCACACACACACACACACACACACACACACACACACACACGCCGTTCTCTATGTATAGGATCCATCACGCCATATCAGATGAGAGCACACACGGTCGGGCAATCACAGTCGGCTACTTAGCGCCTCAATCCTCTGCTCGAGCACACTACTCCGTCGCTTAGCCGCTTACTACGATTAAGCTTCGTTAGAGAGTGCCGGCCGGCCACTAGGGCGCCACACTATCAAGCACCACAGCAACCCCGGCGCTTGATGCAGCGCATTTCAGCTGTGAAATTGAAACAATAAATCTCTGACCGCATTCCGGTTCGTTAATTCGCCATCGAAAGGCGTAGTTGGCCTTCACTGGTCTTGACCCAGGGCTGGGGCCGGGCCCGGGCTAGTCCTGACTAGTCGTACCTGGCTAACGAGCTAGAATAAACAAAAACCCATTGCAACGGTCCCCGGTGTTTGCGGTCACTTGGAGTGAACGGTGGCAGCACAAGGTTTTTGGCTGTTGAAAGGCAACCGTGCAGGTGATGGTGTTGATGATGAATGTGAAGGGAGCGAACGAGCGAGCGAGCGAGGGGTGTCCAGTCCACTCCATCAAAGGACATTTGCACGCTAAAACTTACATTTGGTCGTCGGTGACGAGAGTGCTGAGCTCTAGGTGCAGCTTAGTCACGGATTTATTTGCTTCTCTCTCTTCATTCGCTCTCTATCTCTCTCTTTCTCTCTCCCCTTGGTAGACACACCGCATCAGTGGCGATGGACGTGGTTGGGTCGACGAAATGTCCATTCCGTTCTTCAGCCTTAATGGCAGCTCGTACATAGCAATCTCACCGCTGCGCGACGGTGCTGCAGGTAAGCTTTTTTCGGGCGGATAGAACAGCTTTCAGGTTTGTTACTCTTGGAGGGATTTCCTTCGGTTGGGCTGATGACCACGGCTTGGAGCACTCATTACAGCTGGCCAGCTATTACTTATGCAGCATGCATGTATGCTGCATAATTGAGGGCTCCATTTTCACATTGCGCTCGCTAATTTGCGGCCCGTAGCACCATAATCCCTCACGAGGCTCATAGATCATTTTGTCAGTATGGTTTTAACGTCACTGTTCAGCGTGATATCGGCGAGGTACTCTAGCAGGAATTGTGATGACGTATTGGGAAAAGGCCATGCTAAAAAGGTTTTTTTTAATCCGCAAGCGATCACCAATCGATGTTAATTTGCTTTTAATCGTTGGCCAGTAGTTCAGGATTATGAGAATGGATGGGATTGCGATTGTCGTTCTAGATCAAAACCAGGTCGAGAATCAATTTATGCTTTATTACATATGGGTCCGTCGACTGGGATGCTCCTTGGGTGTTAAACCTATAATCGACACGCAGAAGATTTATGTCCTTCCATTTAGTTTGTTGGCCGTACTGGGCCAGTGACACATCCCAAGATACCAGGGAAATGTTTTGCTCCATTTTATCTTCGCTCCCGAATAAATCAACAGCAAATGGCCATACCATTAGCATTAGGCTGATGATGTTGATGGCGTACGCAT
>NC_064874.1:76308556-76311056 GCF_943734745.1 Anopheles darlingi | reverse complement strand
TCGTCGTCGCTCGCTCGCTCGCTAATCAGGCAGTTCGCCACAGACCCCACCGCTACACACACACACACTCATACACAACAGTGTCACAGTGAAGAGGGTGGTGGATTGTTGCTGTTGCACCGGTGGGTTGGTGCGATTCATCTCCGGTGGTAATTGGGGATCAGCAACAATCCGCACACACGAGAGAAGAGATTTCGCGCTCCGGAAGTGAGTTTACTCCGAGGTTGTGTCACGATCGTTCCCGGTGTGGGTGTGTGTGTATGTGTGTGTGTGTGTGTGTGTGTGTGTGTACGTGTGCGCTGCCACCATTGAATGCGAATCTGTAGTGCAGTGAGCTGAGTGCAGATATCATATCTTATCTCGCGCCAAATTCCAACGTCTTTTAAGCATGATTTGAAGATGCACCGAGCGCCCGCGCTGCGTAATTAATTCGGGAGGAAAACAAAAATGGCGCACATTCAGCGGTGTCGGTGGCCACTGACTAACCGGCCTGCCCGCCAGCACCGACTAAGCGTCGACGTCAGTGTCGGAGCGACGCAAGTTCGAGCTGGTTACTACACGGTTAGTCGCTAATAATAACCCGACTATTGACGCTCGCGGCTTCAACGGCAATCCGCGCCAAATAGCGCGCGCTCCCTCTCTCCCTCTCGCTCTCGCTCTCTGTGTCTCACTGTCGCACCGGTCCCGTGGCTCGTTCCTTGTGTTCTGCCGGTGTCTGCGTGCATGTTGTGACCGACCAACGGGCGATACAATCAGCTGCTGCTGTTGCTGCTGCAACCGTAGTAAACTTAATAATGATGTCATCCAGCGCAATGTTCTCGATGTTTTGTTTAAGGGAAAACTCGTATCTGGTTCTGTAAATCGATACTGATCGGCCACCATGGACCAGTAAAAGGGAAATATAATTTCCCCAACATAAAACTAGTGAACACGATCACGATCGTAGCAATGTTTACGGTGGCTGACTGAACGATCAAAGAGTGTAAAGTCCGTTTCCGAGTCGAAGTTTCCCGTAATTTGACAAACCAGATAAATGCACTGTACCTTCTCCTACCCACTACCGAATGCTCCCTGAGTCCAAAGCCCCGAAAATCCAGAAATAGCCCCGAAAATAGTAAACAATCTCGTGCTCCAGAGACGATCTTTCATCGAAGGTAGTCGAAGTGAGCGATGTTCACGGCGGGAGCGATCCGCGACGTTGACTGTTCTCTGTGTAGCCGCTGGGGCCTTAGGCATGACATTCGACATTCAAAACCCACGGATTACGGTATTGTCAAAACGTCATCGCGTCGGAAATTGATGCGCTTGTAAGCGATCGGATCACCCGTTGTTGATCATGCTGGATGAGCTCCCGATGGATGTCGAACAGGCGGGAAACAGCAATAAACAATCCCTGTAGCAGTGAATTGATTGGAAGATAATTGCTCCCACGTTGATATGGGATGTCGTTTGTTTCTCGAGATCGATTCGTATTTTGAACTTTAATAGCTATGTAAAATATTATAAAAATACGATTGAAATCTGGACTACTAGAATAGGGATTGCAAGTTGATCTCTGATATTTCAATTTCTGGTATCCAACGCATGCTAGACCGTTGGTGCGGTTGGCATGGCGGACCGTTACTCAGGTTACCTTGAACGAGCTCCGCATCATTAACGGCAACACCTACGAGCAGCTGAATTTGTTTACCAACCGCGCTCGAGGGGGTGAACCAGTAACGCCATACGTCAACCGCAACATCGCCGGCCGCCACGTTTAGAATTGCATCCCGTACATATTCAGGCAAACTCTCAACCTCTCGTCTTCCAATGGCTACTTGGATAGTGCAATCGCCTTCTCAGTTATGCTCCTTTTGATTCGCTGAAGGGGTCAGTGAGTGTTCAAGTTCAAATGCTTGTTTCGTTGCCACTCGTTGAAGCATCTTGCGATCGTTTTGCAATTCGTTGCGATCAGATCGGCCCCAGAAGTCATAGCAAGCCGGCGTGGGTGTTGTCCATCTGACACGGTATGATACACGCATACATATGCAGCCACATAGTGAAATGTAACGGGTTAGACGCACGCAGATAACACCGGCGAGCGGGTGGATGGCCACAAAATGATGTGTCAAGCGAAGCAACGGGAAGGGTCAACAGTTGGTGTTGTGGGGAATATTTTTGAATAATATTTATTTCTGTTTCCGGCCACACCATACGTACGCCACACTGCCACCGATGACGTAACGTACGCCTTGGCATACACTGGGTGTGGTGGTGTTGTGGTGCGATCGTCGTTTGCCCACCACCAACTAGCGCAATGGCGATGGCGAGCGATCGCGCACGCTCGCGCACACACTCCCGCACACACTCCCGTGGGGCCTGAAGACGACGGAAATGCCGCCAAGCAAGTGCGCGAACACGCGCTTTCGGTCTTGAGCCCCGTATGCAAATGTGGCAACTGTCTGGTCGCTGGTTTGCGGAAGACTTGGCGATGACTAAGCCCAACGATGCGAGTCGTTGA
>NC_064874.1:76301056-76303556 GCF_943734745.1 Anopheles darlingi | reverse complement strand
CGTATTGTCTTACTTTCTGTACGCACCTCGCACCAAACCCGATGCTGCAGCTGATGCACATAATTGAAATGGGAAGTGCGCATCGCAGGGCGCACTAGATAAACATGGTGATTACCGCGCTACATACAGACACACATACGCACGCACACACGCACAGCTCACGTAATGCATTGGGCGCACCGGATCATAATCGTGTTGTTGTTTTTTTTTTGTGCGTTTCATGCTTTCCTTTTCGTCGGTAGGTTTTTCTTTTAATTTTACTAGATTCACAATTGCCTTTTCCCCCGATTAGGCTTTCAGTTCGTTACTTTCGTTGTCGCTTTTAAAATTGCAGCAGAGCGATTAAACCAATAGCTCTATTTTGTTAATCATTTTAATAAGGAACGCGGCAACTAATAATAATCGTTTTATATTAAATTGTTAAACTGTTTAATGGAGACGCGATTGCATAATTGGCTCCGCGAACGACTTGGATTCAACTGTAAGGTCTGGGAGCGGAAGCAACACACTATACGATCAGCTTCACTACGATCAACATGTTGTACACGAGAAAACTGTACGTCCATTTTCATGCTCTCTGGCCCCTGGCCAACAGCTGGTAAAACATGGTTGTAGCGCAGCTTCGTGAACCACACAGGAAGCCCCGGACATGATGGCAAACCATCAACAGCCCTGACCATCGAATCGATTGGCAATTGAATAATGAATTCGTTCCGCCGATCGTCGAGCAAACCCACAAGCTGCTCCTTGTGTCCGGCGGTTGTGCGGTGGAAAATTCGCAAAACGAATGGCGTCCGAGGGTACAGACGGTCCGGCGTACTGTTAAAAAGGAAAATTCCGTGTTTTCCACCCGTGTTAGTGGCACACTCGGTGGGTGCGCATGTTGGAACTGATTGGTCCGGCGTAGGTCCGGTACGAGGCTGGCCTGTATGGCTGGCGCTTGGACTACGACACCACGGTGAGGCATCTATGGGCGAAGCTTTTCTCAAAATCCTCCCCGAGAGCCTGCCCTAGGTTTATCGAACTCCGAGTCGCGAGCCGTGCACGCTTCGGTATGGTAAATGGCGCGTCAAACATGCGGCCCGCCATGACAGAGCCCTCCGGGCAGGAGCTGGACAGCCCAGTGGCGCTTTCTGCCGCACCACAGCTTCGTGTGTATGTGTATGTGTAGCTGTGTCACGGAAACCGTGGTCGTGCCTAATGAAGAATGGTTTACGTGAACGGCAGATGCAGCTACCGTAGCAGGAATGAGCCTTCTCGTGACCGGTGTGGAAAGGCTGGCCACCCCTCATCTTTCACCGAAATCAGAAAAAAACGAAAACGTTTTTTATTTCGTTGAGTAGATTGTTCAACGATTAAAATTATAATTGCTACGAGCGAGTTAGCTAATTCATCTTGTGTTGCATACCGCAAAGGATACCGCTACTATTGCTGTTAATTGTTGTGCTGTAAAAAAGTTGTACATTATTAGCGATGTGTTTTTTTTAAGTTTATAAGAATTTTGAATTAAGTTTATAAGAATTTGAAGAATTGAGAATTAGTTAAGATGTTGATTAGCGCAAACAAAATTAAACCAACAAACACAGTAATGTGATGTAGCACACAGACGCACATTAACCTGATAGACTTATCAGTTAAATGAATGCAGAAGTAACTTGAGAATCTTAGCTGCTGATCTTATAACTGTTTAAAAATAGAAAGAAATCACATAAGATCTTGGAAGCCAATATCGATTGCGATGGTTAATTTGGTTTTACTTCTAATTTGAAAGAAGGCGGGTGTCTGTGCAACAATGTATCATTAAGCCAATCAAAACGAGGGGCACTACAATGTGTGTTCTGATTGTACAATACAAAACAGCTGCTTACCTGAGTGGAGAAGCTTCTGGATTAATGTAGCATGCTTTAGGTAAGGATCACAGCATAACCTCAACACCAGTGCATTTGCCTACATTCAAATTCCCCTGCCACCGTTGCATACGACTTCACGGCAGCACAAACCCATTGCCTGCGTCCATCCTCGGTGCATCTTTGTCTTATTGGTCGCGGTTCCTTCTCCTTCCTTCAACACAGCGAGTCTGTCTGAAATGTTTTTTCCTTCTTTTACTCCGTGTGCTTTCGTGCATTTCCTTGTGGCCAAAACAGGAGCCTACTGCATGCACCCCTGCGCCCCCTTTTTCCTCCTCACCACCCGCTACAGCATAGGCCGATGGTGGACTGGCTGGTATGCCGACTGGTGGTCTGCGACTAACGACTGCGAAAATGAAAACAAAAGAAAGTAAGTTCGTGCGAAAAGCGCAAAGCGCCCTCCCCAGCGAAACCATCTGCCAACAGCCTTGTTTCAATCCCCCTTGGCAGACCGCGCTACGGCCCTTTGCACGCGCATGGCGGTGGAAATAGGAAAAGAAAAGCGAAAGTACGATGCACGGCATCGTCCGTTGCACGCGGGTGCAGCGAGCGAGTGAGCGCGCGGGATCTATGCACGAGCATCGCGAGCAACA
>NC_064874.1:76281056-76296056 GCF_943734745.1 Anopheles darlingi | reverse complement strand
CGATCCCATCGGCATACTAAGCCCATACTGAGAGGCCGGACTCACAATGGAGCTCACTATGGGGTTTGTGTCCGTGGGGTATGCGTGCGATGATCTCGCGATCGCACATCGCGAGTACATTTGTGTTATGCTTTGTTTACGTTTTATGCTGATGATGCGCATGATTGGACAGCGGTTTTGCTGCTCTTGAAACACGGACAAAATCGTAAATTTTTACTAGAATCATAATCTCAATAATTGCATACTTAGTATGTATGGCTTGTTTTCTTTAAATCGATTTAGTATCTCAACAGATCACTACTCAATTCAATGTAATAGCACAGCCTGATGCGAAGAATGTTAAAAGAAGTGTGAAAAAATTTGATTAATCAACTAACATCATCCACTTGGAAATGCCATCATTTTTTAATAATTTTTATGGCCAAATTTACGATATGTTACAACGAACAAAACGACAATTCATGCGATTGTTTCATTTCATTTTTCAGTACCGTAACGCATCAAGTTTTGAACAAATCGCTTTGTTATTTCATTCCATACTCTTCATAATCACTCATTTTGTTTCAGTTTAAGTACTCGTCATTTATTTCTCCATCGATCTTTCTTCGAATATACTAAATAGAAGTAAAACAAACCAAATAACCGTTAAAGTGGTGGTTCACTTGCCACTCTCAATTTATTGACTTACGTTACACTTATCACGAATACCTAGTCCGTTAGTTGTTGCTATTTACATTTGTTTATCGTTTTGGTGCGAATCTGGAAACAGACACTCGATTATGCATCGGTGTGCATTGTGCGGTGGATCATGTAAAAACTGTCCGTCGTTCTCGTCCGTCGCGAAGGATCCCTCCCTCACACATCCTCATCCCTTCCTCTCTCTCCCTCCCCCTCCCCCCCCACCCTTTCTTATGGCTGCAAAAGGTACCTAGAACCGAATGAACGTGTGCCGCGCCACACGAACGTGCCGCCGCGTTTTGCTATCGCGAGTGCTGGCCGCATCCGATCCTTCCAACGCATTGTTACCGGTCGTTCCGGCGTCCTGTGGCCGACCGTCGTCCTGCAGCATACCACCAAACGACGCACCATCGAGCAGCGTCAGCAGCGTATCGACCGCATCCGGTGCCTTCTGGTCAGCTGCCGTATTTCGCTCACGCGCCGTTGGTTTCCTGTAAACCGGCGGTAGCTTGGTCGTGACCGCCTGCTGCGTAGTAACGGCCATCGCTGCACCCGTTTCCGGATCTTGGTTTACGACGTGCCGTACGATCGGATCCTTGGTGCTCGCCACCGGGACCATCCGGGGTAGCTGCATCAGCGTATCGTTCGTGTTGAGCCCGTACGTCTTCACCTTCGAGTGTCCCTCGATGATGAGATAGAGCGGTGGTGGCGGTGGCGGCGCTGCTGCACGGTCGCTCACGGCCGGTTTCACCGTCGGGTGCAATTGCTGGTATTGCGAGGCTGGACCAGAGGCAGCCACGGTCAGCACTGCTGGTGGTGGTGGTGGTGGCATCATCGTCGTCGTCGTCGTTGCCGTCGTTGTTGTTGTCATCACTCCGTGGGATGCCGGTCTGCCGTTAGACGTGGCCTGCGTTGGTAACGGGGTGACGAATGGAGCGGCCGGAGTGACGTAGGGCGTCCGGAGGTCGGTGCTAAGCTGTGGCACCAGCTTCGTCGGTTGCGGTACCGTTTGCAGGTATTCCGTGGTCTGCGGAGGATGGAATACGGTCTGGGCCATGGCGTTGATGTTCTGGGGATCGTAGAACGTCGAGGTATACTCCGTGACCGCACTCGTCATCGATGTTTTCGTGAACGGATAGGAATGTTCGTTCTGGAGGATGGTTTTAAGGAGTGGCCGCTTCACGATCGAAGTATCGCCCGCTGGGGTTGTGAGCCGGATTGTTGTCAGGTAAGGTTGTGACTGTGGCCGACCGTTGCTGCTGAATCCTACTGCACCAGACTGTTGCTGTTGCTGGGGTGGTTCTCGATGGTGATGCAGGAATTGCGCCGTGATGGATTGTTGCGGAACGGATGGCTCCGTAAACTTGGTTCCTACAGAGTGAAAAACGAATGTTTTAATCGTTCCTAGTAGCAGATCCAATGCCCGGATGCCCGTTCTTACCTGACTGAGGTGCAAAAGGAGGTGCGGGACGATACTTGAAACCATCAGTCGGTTGAGTGTCGACGCGCTGAGACGCAGAGGCCGCTGCCGCTCCCCAGAAACCATCCGATGTGAGTCCAGCGATGTACGGGGCGTTTAGTGGTGGTGGCATGAGGACCGTTGGTGGTTCTCGGTTGGTGCTGATGGGTGCACCATGGTGGTGCGATGCCGGCGAGTAATAGTTTCGTCGCTGAGGCGGTGAACCGCCATTGTTCCAGTGTTGCTGCTCCTTGATATGGCCGGCCGACGCTTTGTTCTTCGAGGGTACACCCAGCAGCAGAATGTCGTTGCCGGGTTTGTCCTTGCCCGTGGGACCCTCGGACCAGTAGCGGACGCGGTCCAGCACGGGTGGACTGTAGTCGTACGTTGGATCGTTCTTCAACGGATCACCTCTTCCCACCGGCAACCATTCGTTGTATTCCAACCGTGGAGAGTGAAAGCTTCGCGCCAGATCTGTGAACGAAGGAGAGGTAAACGGTGGTAAAGAATCATTCGATCTTGTCGCTATGTTTTGATATCTGTTGAGTGTTAAGAGCTTTGAGGTTCTAAAGAATGATATCCTGTGTGCATATTTGTCAAATTCAACGCTAAATTTATGTCGAGCGCTCCTTCTTTCACGCTTTTTTATTTTCTGTTTTCCTCTTAAAATGCTTTTTCTGCGTGCTTTATCACTCTTCTTTTGTAAATCAATTTAAAATAAATAAGAATTCGAGCTTTATACACAAAAAAGCATAGGGCGATTGCGATACATTTTGTACACATTACGTATGTTGAGCGATTGTAACCGTTCGTTGCACTAGTTCTCCTACATTGGCATGTACGATGTTGTTGGATTAGATTAGTGTTTAGTTAAACTAAAATACTACCACCGCTTAACTATAAAAATAACCTTGGTTGAGTTTTTAAAAAACTCTTTAAAATATTAGTTTCATTTAAAAATATTATTTAATTTGCACAAACAGTATTTGTACAGTTCGTTTGATTCGATTTGATCAATGATTGCTTTGATCTTGATCTTGATAAACATTTTACAAAACCAAACAAACCAATTTGTGAGACGAAATTCAGCTAGAGTGAACACTAGCAAGTAGAATTATAGCAAATTTCTTCCCACAATTCGTCTAGTATAGTAAAGTGCACTTCAGTTCATTAGATTGGTCCCCGAGAAAGGATAGATGCAAATTTCACAAATCATTTCATTTCAAACAAATTAAGCTATCATTAGTCATTATTTCAAGTTATCGCATTGCCTTGCATCGAATGAGCTTTACCGCAGCTTCGGAATGAGATGTAGCACCAAATGTAACCAATCGGGGAGCCCCCCCGTGTTCGTTGCTCTCCATCCACTTGACCCGCCCTAAACAATCCCTCTCTCTAGGTCAGTAACGCCGCCGTCTGCCAAGGGAAAAAGGCGGCTTTGTTTGAGCTAGACCAACCGATCCAAACATTAGCATTCCCCCCAACCACCTGACCCAACCCCGCTCGTTAGCCTCGCATCCATTCAATCGACTATCGCGGGCGCTTAAAACGGTGTCCAACGGTGTACCGGACGGTGCGGACGAAGAGACATTCTTTCGCTTTCCTCTCCGTGTGCCATCTGCTTTCTCCCTCTTCCGATGGTGCCATACCCTTCTTAATGGCGCGCACATTGGTCTCACGTCGGTCTGCAAAGCTAATACCGAAATCCTTGGGAAAAGCCCCCTTCCGCACTCCCTTCGGTCACTCCAACACGCGGCTTCGTTTGGTTTAGATCTTCGAAAGCCGCCCCGAACGGGTCGCTCGCAGCTCGTCGCTCGATCACTCGTTCGAAAGTATTACCTAATTGGTGGTGCGCTTCTGCTGTTTGCAAACCGAAAGCGAGCGCATCTTGAAGCAAGAAGAAGGATCGCTCGTTGCCGGTGTTGCCTTTTCGCTTTTCCTCTCGCGCGCGGTACCGGAAGAGAGCGCCCGGCGGTGGGTTTTTGTCATTCGCTACCCGTTCCCCCGTGCCCTCGAGCTGGCCTGGTCGGTGCTCCATTAGAGGGCTACCATCTTGCTCATTTGGTGGCACCGAAGGGGGTGGAGGGAAAGGTGACTACGAGGTAAAGACAATCGATCATGGGGCGACCAGCGCGACCAGTAATGAACGTCTTATGGGTGCTGTTAAGTGATAGTTGACTGATAAATCTTGTTGGTCCGATGCGCGCGCGCGCGCGGAAGCGCAGCTTTCGGCAGTGGCCACGGCCACGGCCACCGTCTACAGTGCTGCGATGACAGCAGCCCAGCACCAGCAGCAGCAGCTGGGTTAGAAAGTGATGCTTTGCTTCCTTTCCTTCCCTTTTTTCGCGCGAAAACCTCCAACCAACTGCAGCGCGCATTGTCGGATCGTTTCGGGAACTGGGAAGCGATGGTCGGTGGTTGCGTCGAATGGGAAAGATGATGAGCCGCGCGCCTGAAGTGCGCACGCTGCAACCGGTAATTTAGACATTTATCGCACCAGTGCACGATGCCAAGCTGGTGCGAAGCGACGGTAGCGGCGGCGAGATTCAATGAGCTGCCCGCTGAGGTTGACAAATTAGTATTGTTCCCACCATATCTCTCTGAGGGGGTGGTAATTGATTTGTTGTTGGTTGAAAAATGACCGAACGGTGCGGCTACTCAATATTTGCACGTTTCTAATTTGACGCAACTAATCACTGGAATCAGCATGTTTTTTTTTTTTTGTTTGGACGCTTCACAGATCAGGGAAATGCATTGAAATCGGAGGTTCGTCGCTTGGTTAAGTCTTTTGTTATCAAATCTGCTTTTCTCTCTTGGAATTCAACAAAAACGAATTCAAACTTTGCCAAACGAAGAGAAAAGTGTTTTGAAGACCGGCAAACAACGATCAATGGATCGATCGTCGGTTTCAATTTCTTCGAAATTGTCCAAACAGTTCTTTGTTCGTTCTCGTCTGCACGTTCGTCGTCTTTCAGCTGATTAGCTCGTTCCCCTTAACGAGAGGCTCGACCGAGTACACACTCGGTGTGTGTGTGTGTGTGTGTGTGTGTGTGTGTGTGTGTGTGTGTGAGTGTGTGAGACGAATGCTTAAAAAAACAAACAAACAAATAAACAAACAAACGAAGAAGAACTTTCGTTTCTCTTCGCTGCGTCACGTTCGCCAAACCCCTTTCGTTCATTCATCCTTCATTCATGAAGCGGTGGCCCGATTGAGAGATTGGGAACTACAGCAGCGTACCAGCGTGGCGTCAACCACCATGGGAGCGAGTGAGTGAGCGAACACGCACAGCGTTGGGACCGTTGTGTGTGTATGAATGAAGTGCAAACAGAAAATACATAAATGGCTAAGTAGCATAAACGGGTCTAGTGATGACCAGAAGAAAAGTAAACTCAAGCACCACCACCACCACCACCACCACCAACTCCCCTGGGCGGTGCGGATGGTTTCTGTTGTCTTCGGTGGCGATGGCCAGCGCCGGATGATGACGACCGGGCCAGGCCGCGCCAGGTGTTGCTAGTTTCACTAATGAAATCAATAAAATATTTTAGTTGATTATCACGACACCACCCGTGGACCACGGACCACGGCGGTCAGTGGGAATGTGTCCGTCACCGACACCAGATTGGATGATGCTTGGTTGTCGTCGTCGCCCGAGTCGATCGATCCGAAAATGGTGGTTCTGCAAAACTGCGCTCACTCCAACATGATCGCTGGCAGTGGCCGTGGCCCTGACAGTGAATGTGCCGCATTTCTACTCCTCCTTCTTCTCCGTTCAATCGTCGCTCGATGGGGCAACGATGGTGGGATCATGATCGTCGAGTGCGTTGTCGTGATGCGCCAACCAACAAAACCAAAACCGCACGGTATGTGTGCGTGTGTTGAGATCGCAAAGCAACGCAGCGCATGGGAACGGCGGCGACGTTTCACCGAAACCGCACACGAGGTCAGTAGTAGCACCAGCAGCAGTGGTCCTGGATGTTCAGCAACAAAGTATGCGAATTGTGGGATGTGTCGCTAGGAGGATGGTGATGTTTCTTGGGGGCCAAGCCTTAAACGTTAGCGAATCGATTCCGCCAGCCCCGCTCGGGGCCGGCTGATCTCGTCCGCTTGGATTACTCGTTTGGGTTGGATCTGCCCATTTACGGTGCACACGAGTTATGAAGTACTATATCATGCCATGTTTTATGTGTGCATCATATTCTATAACCATAAATAGGACTTAGGTGTAATGGAGAGTGATGCTCAGCACAGAGACATTGTTATAGTTTCGGTTACGATAAACAAAAATACAAGAGAAAAACAAAAACTATTTGGAACCAATCAAATCAAACTTGAAATACTCAACAAAAAAACTAATAATTTCATCAGTATAATTAGCATTAAAAAATATGTTTGAACAAGAAGCAAACCAATTGGTTTGCTCTAAATCATGTACTAAAGGTTTCCGAATTCAAGAGATTTACTGCGATTACCTTGAATCTCGTCTAAAGTACTGCTATTCCTTAGTGTTTTCGGTAAACTTTTGTTTATGAAACTCATTCAAATCGAACGAACGGAACTTACCATTACTAAAGCTAATTTCGCCGGGACCATCGTTGAGGAGCGCGGCGAGTGCGCTGTGCGTTGTATCACCGGGGCTCCCACCGTGGTAACCGTGAGCATCGGTGGCACCCGCGGTGCAAATCAACACCACACAGGACACCAGCAACATCCCGCTGTGGATGGCCATCTTCCGAAGGATGTGTATTGACTGTGCCAATCGTTCGTCTATCGGTCTGTCGATGATCTATCAACCTAGAGAGAGAGAGAGAAAGAGAGACGCGGAGGGGGTAAAAAACGAAAGTTTTAAACAATAAATTTGGAGCAGCTTCTTCCCTCCTTCTTCGCACAACGCGGTTCAACGGTTGTACAAATTGGTGCAGCCATCATTGGTCATCCTTTTGCCAAACATCCATCGGTGTAAAGTATCGGGTTTTTTTCTTGATTTTTTTGGTAGATTTATGACTCTATCGAAGCGCGTGCGCTGGTCATGTGTCCTCCTCCTCCTCCTGCTGTTGCTGCTGCTGCTGTTACCCCTTGGTTTACGATACGTCTTTGGAAAGAAACTCGTCGTGGGTGACTATACCTCGTCCTCCTCCCCACCCCCTATCAAGTGTATCGGTGGTCTCATTTACAACGATTACACAATGATACACCAGTTCAGTGGAACGATCAACCCTGCGCTGCTTGGATGGATCGTTCAACGCCATCATCACCGCACGGTTTAAATGGATACATTCAATTGAACTTATCTCTTATCGCTCTCGCGCACACTCGAAACCAGCATTATGCTGTGCGGGTGGTACCACAAGCACCACCAGCAGCATCCACATTGTTGTTGTGAAATCGGTAATGATGTCGGCGAAGCTCCACTCCATCGGCTGCACGGCAACGGGGCACTCTTATGGCGACCGGCTTATGATAAGAGTAGTAGCAGTACCTCCTCCCCTTCCCGATGCCAGTGCCATCATCCGGCTGCCATCAATCAATATTACATAAAAAAAAACGGCTTCGAACCAACCAGCACCGGCGATGGATTGCATTGGTTTCGAGCTCTGGTTCCTCTGGTTTGTCGGTGAACATACAAACAAAAAACAACAAAAACAAAACCGGGAAGGAAAGTGGCCAGTGCTACGCTGCTACGGAAGAGGGTCCCTTTTGGGTGGCAGGTTGAGAGACGCACACAACATCAGGTGGCCAGCAAGCCTGGGGGGAGAGTTCGCACCCTCTGCGCCAACTTCAATATCACTTGCCAGAGATTGCCGATTGAAAGAAAAAGGAAAAGCATTTTCATTTCCAGCGAAAGGAATGAGGAAAGAGCAGGAGAAGACAAAATGGAGTCGCACACATACCAAGGCACACATCGAGAGATACAATAATCCTACTTAAGCCACGTGCGATCATCGAGTGCACGTGGCGCGGTAATGCTCCTGACTGTCTGGCGGGCGCGGTCTCCGGAGCGCAAGTGCCGGAACTGCACGCTCTAGGAAGCGGACGGCGAGCGAGTGTGTGTGCGATGATTAATAGAGCTCGATAGCGTTCGATAGGTTTCGGACACGCCACCACCATCACCAACCCTCCGAAAACAAACCAGGATGCCATTATCCGTAACGCGTTTCGCAAGTGCACCCTGGAGTACTCAGTCCCCTCCCCTCCCCGGCCATCGAAGGGCGTTGCTTTCATCTCGTTCACTGCTGGCCACGACTAGTAGTGATGGGCAGCCGCCATTCGAGCAACCGCTAATGCTGCTAATGAGCGGCGCTTACGGCTCGCTATGATGCTCGCAGCTGAATAGGGAGGTGAGGTAGCGATGCTTTATTTTATGATTACCCAGCATCAAGCGCTTAGTACATATGCTGCCGATGATGCTTTGTCGGTAACATGCCGGAAGACAGCGAGAGACGGGACGGCCGCGAGTGCTGACCGTTCGTTGTTACGTTTACTGTTGTTACGTCTTGAAAGGGCCCCGGAGTGGCAAACAGACCGGCCTGCACGCCACTTACCTGGATCGGATTCACTTGGATCGATGATAAATGGTGTTCTGTGCGAGCTGAAGATCGAACTGGATCGCGTCAAAGGGGTTGCGTTTGGCGCACTTCACTGTTTCTCGAGTCTTCCGTCTTCTAGGATCATCACGAACAAACACACGAACACACTAGGTTACTAGGTACACTTGGCCGGCAGACACACTACTGCGAATGGCGAACCGATCAACTGAAGATACGTCAACCGATGATCGTCCATCATCGAGCGTTGATCAATTTGTCATCGAAAAGCGGGAGTGGGGAAAATGGTGTAAAAAGGAGAGCAAAAAGCATGATTTTAAAGGAAATGTTTGTGACATGTGTTCGAGACGCCCGACCGCCCTACCGGTCCCACCACATCCGTCTTCTGCATGTTCCTCTCGTCAGCATCGTCTTTGCGGCCCAAAAAATCGAAGGGAGACAGACGAGAACGTGATGAGAAAGAACAAGCAGACGGTCACGCGCGTGTGTGTGTGTGTTTGATCGGTGATCGCAATCGTGGCTCACTAGGTCTCTGACAGCGAGAGCCGCGATGCCCCGACAATCACTTCATTAAAAAGCACTTTGAACTTGACCGAAATCAATATTTGCCAAGGACCACTTTCGCGCGCGCGCGGGACGCTCAATTGTTGCGATCGCTTTTGACGCATTGCGGAGCGGGACCGGTTGCGGCACACAGACACATACACACGCGCGCACAGGCGCTGAGATGGAATTGGTAATTTGCTCCACATTGATGCTGCATGCGCAGATGTACTGCAACTGAGGCGCATCGTATCGCATAATTCGGGGGATGTACTTTGAGTGTCCTCGGCGGTCGACGGACCGCGATAGCCGGTCGATTGTCGGTAGAATCGTCCCCTGGGAAGCCGCACAGCTCCAAACGGGGGTTTGGGTATTATTTTTTCATTTCTCTGGAGCATTTATTTTTAACTGATCATCGATCACCAATCACCACTGTTGTGAGAAACCTTGGAATACGCAATTCGAACACCTTTTTTATGATCCGTCGAACGATGTTCCCATGGGATAGGACGAGACGGAAACCCCATCATCGTCGTACGTTTCGCCAAAATGATCACCAACGCCATGAATTCACGTAACAAGATCATCGATCGTCGGCTATTAGCACACCATTGATCAATGCTTCCGTTGCTTTTCGCTATGGTTGACCTTTCGATTTCACTGTGTTACGGATGATCAACCCACGCAACGTATGGTTCAGTGTATTGGGTGTTTCCAGGGGAACATTTTAAGCGGTCTAGAGTTTTAGAACAAAGGTACAGAGCATTGCGTGGTACCAAGCATTCGAAGAAAAAAAAATCACTGAAGTATCACACAAGGCTATCAAATTTTCACAATTTTTCAATTGCACTTTTAAGCTGCCCTTATAGCGTTTTCATTTTTAGAGTATTAAACACTGATTTACTAATAAAAAACGGTGACACAAAATGTATAAAATGAACCGTTCGATTTTTCATACAACAGAATACTAATTTTCAAGCGTATTTTTCACAAACACACAGATCAGACATCAGTTATCTATTTTCACGTACGTAGAGGCATAAGATACCCACAGGAAACCATCCTTTAATGTATCGTAATATTTCATAGAAGAAAACTAACCTTTTCGGTTTCAACTTCACATGCACTCCCGGTGCGCAACATCCAACAAATGCACGCACGATCCTCACGCACCTTCGAGCAAAAGGACACACAAAAAGGCCACGATCACCACACACGTTCTTCTGCAGGGGAAAGTAAAATCGCGCGGGCACAACTGTTTTTTTTTTTACGCCACTGTTGTTGCTATTTTGCCTGCGTATTGTTATGCTGTTGCTGATCGACTGATCGCTTGATTTGAAAATGAATTAAATTTTAAATCATGATGATCATCATCAAGCGCGTCGTCGCACGTCGTCGTCGTCGTCGTCGTCGTTGTCGTCGCACGTCGTCGATCGTCGGTCGGGCCCGGTTCGCCACCCGTCCACCCGTTTGTGGGGTTTGCCTCCAATCGGGTCCTCTCACTCTCGATCGTGGTTTTTCCTTCTCCTTTCTCCACGGGCTTTCTAAGCCTTTCTTTCGCGCCTTTCTCGCAGTCGGGGCGTCGAGCGATCTTCTCGCTCGTTTGCTCTCTCGCTCGCCCGGTGTTTGGTTGTTGTGGCTTACGCCTGCTGGTGGGGTATGGCCAACATCGTCGGGTGTGCGATGGTTCTACGCAGTTTTCATTTTCTGCCATGATAAGTTGCTCTGTAAGAGATTTGAACATTATTTCCGCGGTGCTAACTATAGGTTACGTAATTACGAATATTCATCTACTCAGATTAGCGAACACAACTAATATAAAACCACATATTTGACCACACATCATCACTATAATCATATTTACTATAATTACAATCACCTAAAAAAGTATTCAAATAAATACAGCCCCGCCCGTAATATATCAACAGCAAAAACATAAAAAAAGGTTTAGGAATCATTACAGGTTTAGCGTGATTTTTGAGTGCCTTTTCCTTGCGATCTTCCTCTAAAAGGTTATGTTTTACTACAAGCCATATCCCTAAACAAATCTGATAAATATAACGACGGTTCATACTATTTTAATTCACGAAATTCTTTAAAAAAAATTGCATCTGGGTGTCAGCAAATATGCTTTGCTGATAATTACTCTATTGTGGACACGAAAGAGACAAAATTCAAGATTAGATCTGCACCAGAAAATCCCGGTTAAAGGACGTTGCTTCAACTCGAGAATTTTCGGGAATGCAGATTACTAGGGAATTCCAGGCACTTTTCAATTCCGGCACCGCACGCCGGTGTCGTACGCGATCGTGCTCATAAGCTCCCGCGACAGTTGATCGCCGTTGTTTGATGCTTTTTCCTTTTCTTTCCCTTTCTTCGGAACTTTCTTCTCGCCGTTTGCGACCGGCTTATCGACTCCGCTCCCCGTTTCAACTCCATCTTTCGCCATCTTTCTCTTTCTGTTGGATTTGCTATCTCTTTCACGGTCGGTTTTTGGCGCTGATTTTTCCAACGCACAACAGCAGCAGCAGCAGCATCTTCGCATCTCGCATGGACGATGTGTGGTGGTCGCATTGTAATCGCCACTCCACCATATCAACATCGTGGCCGATCGTCGACTGGTAAACCGGCGGTATGATTGTTTCACTGTCACTTTTGCTTTCTTCTCCCTGGCCCGCTCCCCCTCTACCCTCTCCGTTCCCTTCATTCACGATCCCTTCCCGTCGATCGCCTGCTGGGCGCGCAAATGGGTAATGTTTTCAATGAGCTCGCGCTCCGGCGACCGATCGCGATCGCGTGCGTGTTCCGTGCCCGTCCACGAAATTGGGTGATCGCGCCCCGAGTGGGTCACGTCAGGCACGACGTGTGCCTCGATGCCCAAAAAAAGAACAACAACAACAACAGCAACAAGACGAGGCAACGAGTTCGCAAAACACTATCGATCGGTCGCCATCTCCAGCGCACGGGGGTCCCCCGGGAGGGAGAAATGGTTTCGTGAACGATCGAAGATCGAAGATCGACGAGCAGGCGAGCATCCCGCTGCGCCCAAACAAATCACGCTCGGATCCGCGATCCGCTTATCAGGCGTTCGCTGGGAGTTTTTGGCACGCCCCACCCCGTTAACCTTTCAAACTTGACTCGTCTTTCTGCTGCTCGATGCTGCGTGTCGTCGTCTTTGTGCGTTTCCAGCTGTTCCCACAAAGTTTCGTTCGAATGCCGCGTGCGCCGGCTAATGAACGATGGTGTCATGCGATCCCCCCCCCCACCCCCCCCCCCACACCCCACCGTTCCTTTGTGACTCCATTCTGAGTATTTCGGAGTTCAAGCAGAGCAGAGTTTCGGGGCGGGTTTAACCCGAGGAAGTAACGGGTCTAGCCGGTGATACGGCTCATTATCGCTGTACACCATCGGAGAGAGAGACAGAGAGAGCAACGATCCCCGAACCCTCATTTCTCATCATTCATCGACAAACGGTAGCGATCGGTGCGATAAGGATTTGCACTGCCGATGGGTCTAATAAGCTCAGTTCACCTCGCGGTACATTCCCAGGTGCACCGTGCGTATCGTTCCCGTGCGCGAATGCGACGACAATCGGTGCAGCAAGTCGTTGGTCGTTGATCCGCCACTTGATATTGCGCTGTTGATACTGCACTCGTCACCGTTACACGATGGTGCACGCGATGCATCGCGAGAAGCACCTTATGAAACGATTGTGCCAGTGCGGGTTAACTAATGCCACTCCGACGGTACACCGAAGAGGAGCCATTCTAATTGCAGGCATCTTATGACGATCCTCCTTCTGCTGCTGTTGCTGCTGCTGCTGTTGCTCGATTGTGTTGCTGCAGCTTTTACATCAAACGAAAGTGCTCCGTAGTTCCGTCACCCCGGCTTTCGGTGGCACTCCGAAAGGGGGACAGGGTAGTAGCGACTGCTACGTGAAACAATTTCAAATTTCAATTTCGTAGCCACACACTCCAGTGTCTCGTTAACCGTGTGGCGCGTGTTTCCCGAAATTTTAAAATCCCTTTCCACGAGACAAACAAGCTTGGAGCAGCTTCGATGAGCATTTTTATGCATAAAACTATGCATAAAGTTCCAACACAGCGCACACCACACCACGTGACTTTCGGCCGGTGGCCATCTTTCGCATAATTTCCGCGCCGGTTCGGGAACACTTTCTTCTCGACGCACGCTTTGCGTCACCTCGCGCGTCCCATAGTGTACCGGGGGAGGGGTAGGGGGTTTGACATTATATGGCAAAGGAAAGAAAACAAAGTTCAGTGACACAGTGGCCGGGCCCGAATCCCCACATTATGCAGCACATGTCTCGCGGGTGCCGAGGGTCCGTTTTTTTTTTGTCGATCGCCCCACGCGCTTGCTCTCGATGTGATGATCGCTTAAAGGAGCGCAACCGGAGTAGACGACGACGACGACGACGGAGACGAAAGGTTTCGCAATTTGCATACCACCGCGCCGCGCGGCGATAGAATGCCGATCACGTAATGAAACGCCAACTTTCCAACCATCCCGTGGGTGAGGAGGCGATCGACAAAACACTTGGCAGATGATCCGTTTTTTTTTTGTTTTGTTGTTGCTGTCGCTGGGTGCTGATGAGAGGCACCATTTTGCACAATCTGCCATCGATCTCCCGGGAGGTTCGGGTCATTAGGATCGGGGACACCGGGTGATAGGATAGCCAGGCGAAGCGTTGCAGAGTGCATACCGTAACCGGGTGATCTCAAACTAAAATGTCAAATGCGGACGTTCCGCTGATGGTGCAGGATACGTTAATCCTAACAAACGGTATGAAAATGCACCGCCTGCGTCTTTGGTTTGCGTTTTACAATCTTTCATCTGTATCAATGTTATGACCCCCTTGAGCAATATGTCGGACATGTGTTTCGAACTTTGTGAATTTATAAATGTCATCTGTCTCATTTTCATAAAAGAATTTACCTGCTTTTCTCATCGGGTACCTTAATTGAGTAGAACAACAATAACAATATAACAATAACCGAAGCTTCATTCCGATCTTTTAGAAAACCCCACCGAACGGCATCGTCTTAGTTTTCTGCTATCACAGTGAGAATGTTTTGACTAACGAAAAAATAACACTAGCGAGAGTAACGACCAAATTTTATATTTTCATCAGGTATCAAAAACACGAGCGCATAGTTTTTCCAAACAATTTAGTTTTTAAATAAGTGCATATTGGAAGGGACAATTTGGTCAGAAACGTATTTGTTCTCAAACTCGTCATTTGAAGTTACTAAGTTCATATGTTTATTTAGTAGCTCTTGTCGTCGTTTGCTAGTGCAATGGACGTATCATCATTCGAGAATAGTAAAGCCCTCGATAATCGTCGCTGAAGCTACTCCAGGAAATTCTTTCCTCAGTCAGCCCAGTAACATTTCGATACAATCCATTCAGAAAGGAATTGTGACAAGCGTGGAACCACCATCCTCCTTGATATTCTTTCGCACAATTGGAACCAGCAGAACTATCTTTATCCCTATCAGGGGTCGAAAATTTCATTCCTTTATGTTGCTTTAATGAATCTCCGGCTGTTCCCTTGTATGTTCCGAGAGTTTTAAGATTATACCCCTCTGCTGCAGAGCCGATAGCAAATGAGTCGTACCAAGCGTGTTTGAAGGTAGAGTTGAAGTCTATTAACTCGACCAGCAGCTCACAATTGTGCTTCTTCGTAAACTGATGAATTCGCTCTAATCCTAGCCAATGTTCGCGGTCGACTTCACCAAAGCCAAGCCAATAGT
>NC_064874.1:76263556-76276056 GCF_943734745.1 Anopheles darlingi | reverse complement strand
CGCTTCCTCATCCTGCCCTGCACAGTCTGCCTGCCGTTTCCACCCCTCTCGGGATGACGGCACAAATCGTACCATTTCCGACCGCCCGGTAACGGCCCATCTGTAGCACCAGCAACGCCAGCATCGCCATCACTCGCTGCATCTTGCCCCGTCGTCGAGATCCTCGGAAAAAGAGGCGGGGAGCAGTCCTGGTGAGATCCTTGGAACCCGGGAGGCTTCTGGACGAACGATTTCACGAAGCTCACTTCACGGTTAACGCGGTCTTATCACCTCACACTTAGCACCACCACTAGTACCAGGCCAGGCAGCGCACAGCACTTGGTACCGCTGCGTCCGTGGCCTTTTTTGGTTGTGGTTTCGACAGACCTTGAGCAGGCTCACCGACACCCGTGTCGCTCGTGTACAGCGCGATTACACTGCTTAACCACCGCAAGCTGGCCGCACATCGAACTTTTGGGGTTTTCTACGACGTCACAAACGAACACAGACACCGAGTGCTACGGTGTGTGCAGCACGGTGATGCACACACGGTGATGATCGTCGGTCACTGATCCTTTCCTCCGTCACGTTGACGGATTTTTGACAAAAATAACGACGTGTCTCGTATCTCGTACCACGGTTGCGAATGTATGACGTCAAGAGTCGGCAACGATCACAAAACTGTTCTGGTTGTTCCGGAACGTCCGACTGTCTGTCTGTACCAGGCCTGTAGGCGGTAGCGGAACCGTCTCGATCGCTCGGGCTAGCCTCACGCCTCAATCGCTCGAACGAATTATCGGACTGCAACTAAAGAGCGGGACGAGCGCTGGTCAGAATTTATATGGCCTGTGCGCTGGTGTCTGTGCGGTGCGGTGTCCATGCCTTGATCCACACTGGTGCTACCGCTACCGCTGCTCGCTGTCGAATCGATTGAGTCGCTTCCATCCGTCGCGAGGGTCCACGAGAGCTGAAGATGATGATGCCGTGAGGACTGCTGCGGGTGCATGCTGAGGTGGCGATGCTGCGACCACTGCTGCTGCTGCTGCTGCTACTGCTACTTGCTGCCGATCGTGTTACGATTGCTCCCGCGTCGTTGGTAGTAGCGCGAGAGATCGAGAGTGAGTGCCGACGGTAGTGAGACGACGTTCTAAGGCACGTCGTCGTCGTCGTCGATGTCGTCATCATGATCGTCGTTGTCGTCGTCGGGAAGCTTCTCGCGTTCTAGCATAAATATAGCTCCCGCTCTTGTCCTGCCTCTTTCTCGCACTCAAACACACACGCACACACATACGGCAGCTTACTATATATACTCAGCACACCGGGAGTCACTCATCACGCGCACGATCAGTTGATAAGGCGCGATGCGATCCGGCGGCGAGCTACTACTAACCATCAATCATCATTTCATCGCGACCGAACGGCGCGACACACACGCAGCTCGGCTTCCACACCGGCATCCAGCAGCAAATCATAACAAAGTGCCGCCTGGCCGGAGACGAATTCACGAAATCTGGTTCTGAGTTGTGCCGGACACGCATACCATCGCTAACCGTTAATGGTAACGGTAAAGAGTACGTTGACCATCCCATGAATGAGCACACAGACCATGAAGAGGGCCTAGAAGGAACGCTAACGCTACTAACGAAAACATTCGCTAAGCGGCTAACAGCCTAAAACGGTTATCAGCGAGATGTGCGCCCCGCGGATTGACGATTAGCGGAGGAAACGGTCAACAAACGGTGTTCGGGAGGGTGGTGAAAGGTCAGCGAATCTTCGCACACATGCCGTGCTGATAAGAGGACACCTCCTCTCATACTACCGTTCCACAACGCATCGCCAAACTGTGCGAATTGGCCCATTTTTTCAGGAGACGTTCGGGAGGAATTCCACCCAATTATTGAGTCACACGCTGCTGCCTAGACTGGCGTCCTTGATGCCATGCGGACGGCCATCTTGTGACCCGATTCAACCGTTGTACCGGTTCTCACCTAAATCTACCGTTTCTATTTAGATGGCCATGAGTTGTACGGCATTGTAAATTCATCAGGTGTATTATCGAGCCAGCACTTGGTAGGCTGGTAGATCACTTTCATCGTCTGGAGTGTCTGGAGATGCATCGATTGTCCGCTGCTACTGCTACTAGCGTCGACAGTGAAAGTGAATTACGCTGTCAAGCAACGAGCGTTCCCTTAGAAGGCGCAAAGCACAGTTTGTCAATCAATCCGGTGCCCTATCGATCGCTTATGACAATCGACTCTTCACGGACTGGTGGTGACGTTCGAGGGCAAACGACACGTCCCGTCCGATGGTTCCGGGGTGCCATTCGGATATTGCAAATCCCTGCCATCGACCGTTATGGCGATCGCTTCCAGTGAGGAAGGGTTGTGCGACGCAGTAGAAGCTAGCAGGGATCACGTGAAGAAGCTATATCGGTGTGACACTCGCACCCGTAACGTTGCGTAATGGAACGTTAATTTAAAAAAAAAAACCGAAACAGTAGCGCCGGTAGCACGGTACTTTGACCATCGGTACTTTCTCTTTCGCTTGCGCATTGCAGGCACGTCGGCGCAGAACTTTAATATAGTTCCGGAAGCGAACGTATGGGGCCTGCGGTGGTGACCATCTCCTGTCACTTGCGATTAGTGTCGTAGTCGCCGCCGCCGCCGCTGAGGCATTTCTTCACTTTCATCGGCATATGCAACGTGGCCAAAGTGCCGATGGCAGCGCGTTGGCATCTCGAGGATTGTTAATGGAATTGCCCGTCGAATTCTCACCTAACTTATGCGCGGTGGATGTCATAGCTGCGGGTCCGGTATTTCCGCTATTCAATTCACGGCGATAAACGGCGCAATCAATCCTTGGACAGTCGCATTCGGACTACGGGATTGACTCCGCTATAAGCGAACCGTAGAGAGTGTGGAACCATGATTCACGGTTTGATGCGAGATGCTCAACTCTGAATTGAATGCCCGGCTAGCAACGGTTCAGGAATTGCTTCCAAGATCGGGAAACATCTTATCTCATGCGTGTTTCAATTAGTTTAGCTCTAGTCTAATGTCACTGACTCCGACACAGTTATGCAAAAAAAAAGGCGAAACCTAGCGGTTTGATTTGGCGCCAAATTTCCGAAACAAAAATTGAATCGCTGCTGACTATCCCGTACCCGATCGTTGGCGAAAGTAACCGGGCGGCCATCGACAATGGCCGTTCGTTTCGTGCGTCCATGAATGAAGAATCGTTCCCCACGACGGGGGGGAGTGGCAAACCGAGATGGAACCACTTCGGACCAGATAGAACCGGCCTCGATTGAACGTCCGGAGGCGCGGACTTCGATTACGATGGAAATAGAGTTGAGGAGTTTTCGGAAACGGCTACTGTCGCTGATGCTGCTAATGGTGTTGGTGATTGCGTTGCTCACTGGTGGGCCATAGGGTGAATGGCATGGCACGTGGGACGAGAGGATCCCGCTCGACATCACGATGTTCTAAAACTGGACACACGACCATCGCTCCGCCGTTGTGCGCCGCGCCGCGACATCGTTGGGCATCATCCTCGTAATTGAAGAGTGGCGCGCGTTGCGGTACGATGGTCTCGCTGCGAGCTGCTCCAGGAGTCATCAGCATCACGTGTCGGCAGTTGAGCGGCAATTGGTTGCAGCTAAATTCCGTTTAATTCAATATTTGCCGGTGGTTTTTGCGCTCACGCGGTCGCGGTCGGTCGCGCATCCATGTTCGCAGCAAACGGTAAACCCGACTCGGTAGCAGAGTACGCAGTTGGTGAGACTTTTTCGGTGGCGTACCCTCGTCGTTGTTGCATCGCTTGTTACTGTACGTAATGTGTAGCGAGCGCCTAGTGAAGATAAGCGAGCTAGCGGAAGATTCGACTGATTAGGGCTCGGGGGAGCAATCATCTGCAACATCGAGGACCTGTTGAGTCTGTGATGTAAGATGTTGATGAGTAATTGAGATTGAAAAGGCACACCCTCAGTCACCATGCAGACGCCTGAAAGATGGTGAGGCAAATGTACGCTACATAATTTGCATGATAATTGGTTTTCATGTGAAGCCCTTTGAGAAGTACTTCTCTTCTGGATGTCGAAAAACATAGTTAGCTACAAAGCTAAATATCGAACGAATAATCGTCAGGTGACCGGTACACAACAGGGCGATTGCTCCACAACCAACCCAACCAAAGGGCCACAGAGCCATCCACCACTACGGTTGGTGTAAATTAATTGAACACATCAACCTCCCTAATAGGGCGCGATTGTGACGAACTTTCATGCGCACTTGTGCGGCTCGGGCTCACGTGCACCGCGGATCGTCAGTGTCAATGACCGAATCGCTTACCATCGCGGGAGCCCGGACGCTCGCGGGCATCAACTCCCGTACACGGTGCATCAACGGTATTGCACCGGGCCGCGCTGCACACCTGCCGATCGACACCAAAACGGGACGGGAACGAACCAGCTGCAAGCACTACCATCACCGGAACCTGCTGCTTATGGCTGACTGACCGAGTGCCAGCCAGCCAACCAACCAACCAACCAACCAACCAACCAGAGTGGTGCTACAACCTGTTCTGACTCTAGCTGGTATGCTCTAGCAAAAGGAAAACTGGGTGGCCGGTTTTCCACCTAGTCAGATCGCAGCCAGATCCCACGAGATACTTACGTAAAACTGATCGATCTTCCTTGCGAACCATGATCTAAGAAGAAGCTTGCCACTGGAGCTAGCTTCGCCACCATTCGGGCAAGTGCCAAGCTGCCGGTGGTCCGCAGCGACAACGCACCCCCGGATCATGAGGCTTTTCCGATCACGTACACGATCGCGTTACCATCGCAACGCACGCGGTGTCCAGACGCCTGCTTCCGAACGAAACCGATCCGACCGATCGTTGACAGATTGATGAATAGATCGCACCGATATGGCGCTGATGTCACTCTCTGAAAGGGAACGTGGCGTGAAAATTTCGCTTTCATTCTCGGCACTTCACTTACGTTCCACCTTCCCTGGTGGAAAAGGACCATCCTCTGAAAGGGAGCGAAGATCGGAGAAGGGCAGAAATTGAAAGTTGCTCCACGGTGTCCGGCCATCGCTGGTCTTTGGGTCCCGCGTATGCTACCGGCGTACGGCGTTGGATGGCTGGCTGCTCCTCGGTCGGTTGTGATTCATGCAGGTGACGGGTTGGAATGTCACACGCAAATCGTACGTGCCTGAGGCTGTTCGGTGGCCCTTCGGTGGGATGGTGGCGAACCGCGGGCACACAGTTTTCATACTCAATAAATCTGAGAGTAATCTAAACATAAAAATTAACTAGCGACACCTACCAATATTCTGCGAAGAAATTTTTTGTTTGTTTGAAGTTTGAGAGAAGGTACTAATTGCACGTGCTAATCACGTTGATAGTCGTGATAAAACATTTTGAATCGATCTTAGTATGGGAGGACCTATCACAAAAACTACTGCCGTTAAAAGCCGAATCCCCAGTTCGTTGGAATTCGCGCGATAAGACGGTACTCCAATATTCGCTAATATCCTCCAGTGAAACCAACAAAGTTCATACCGATAACACGTTGTGATTTTCGCTTAGCTTATTTGCCGCGGCGGAACAAAACCGGCTCGGCCGAAGGATCTTTACGCAGTGATTTCCGTAATATTTACAATTCTGTTACAGTTGTGCATTGTGCTTTCCTGCCATGTACCGTCTACGATGGTTGGTATTGGTGTCTTTCGTCATCGCTGTGACCATCGGGGAACCGATTTCAGAGAAAGAAGTAGTTCCAAACGAGATAATTCTTTCGAGGCAGAGCATGATACTGACCCACGTCGCAGGGCTACATGAAGATGTGGAAGAATTACGAAAAGATGTGCAAGAACAACGAAAATTAATCGTGCAAAATCAAGAGCAGCTGAAACTGACCATTGAGCTGTTGACTAAGATACAGCAGGGGATGCAACAGAGGCAGAACCAGTCCCAAACTATCGGATAATGTCCAGCATAAACTTCCCGCGGACTAATATTCCATTAGGAAATTTTGTTTGTTCGAATTTTGATAGAAGATACTAATCGCATGTGCTAATCACGTTGATAGTCGTGATAAAACATTTTGAATCGATCTTAGTATGGGAGGACCTATCACAAAAACTACTGCCGTTAAAAGCCGAATCCCCAGTTCGTCGGAACTCGCGCGATAAAACGGTACTCTAATATTCTCTGATATTCTCCAGTGGAACCAAGCAGCAACATAACCTTTCAACAAAGTTCTTACCAATAACACATTGTGATTTTCGGTTGACTTATTTAGCGCGGCGGAACAAAACCGGATTCGCGGAAGGGACTTTTCGCAGTGTTTTTCGTAGTAGTTACGATTCTGTTACAGTTGTGCATTGTGCTTTCCTGCCATGTACCGTCTACGATGGTTGGTATTGGTGTCTTTCGTCATCGCTGTGACCATCGGGGAACCGATTTCAGAGAAAGAAGAAGTTCCAAACGAGATAATTATTTCGAGGCAGAGCATGATACTGACCCACGTCGCAGAGCTACACGAAGATATGCAAGAATTACGAAAAGATGTGCAAAACCATCAAACATCCATTGCGCAAAATCAAGAGCAACTGAAACTGACCCTTGAGCTGTTGACTAAGTTACAGCAGGGGATGCAGCAGAGGCTCACGGAGTCTCAAGAGCCAATCGGAGACGTACGGGGTAAACAGGAGCAGAGCATCGATCTATTCGGCAAGATACAATTGGAAATACAAAAACAGCGCGAGGAGATAGAGACGGATCGAGCGCAGGCTTTGAAATGGCAATCAGAGACCAGAACATCGCTCGCGGCCATTAGAAATGAGTCGGTAAATGGACTGAAAGATGTTCTGGATGCCGTCGGTACAAATCATACCCAACAGGAGCAAAATTTCAAATTATTGAATACTTTGCAGCAAGAAGTTGAACAGCAAAAGAACGACGAAGCGAATGATCGCATTGAATTTTCGAATTGGCACAACGAGTCCCAAAAGGCAATCGCAGACATTCGCGCCGAGCTAATGGAAAATGTATTGGAAAAATTGACCAGCCTGGACCGTGATCATAAGCAAATACAAAACTCATTGTTAGATATTCAAGTGGGTTATCAGAGCTGCAAGGATGTCCCCATTAAAGTGTCCGGGAAGTACAGAATCCGTGTCAATGAATCATTTTCATTCGAAGCATATTGTGACCAGGAGCAGGTTGGTGGCGGTTGGATGATCATTCAGCAGCGCTGGGACGGTTCAGAGAACTTCAATCGCAAATGGAACGACTACAGAAATGGTTTTGGTGAAGTCGACCGCGAACATTGGCTTGGATTAGAGCGAATACATCAGTTTATGAAGAAACACGATTGCGAGCTTCTGGTCGAAATGAAGGATTTTTGTAACATTTTCAAATACGCGAGATACTCCTCATTTAACATTGGAAGCGAATCTGAGCAGTATCGTCTGAAGACTTTGGGAACGTATACGGGCACGGCGGGGGATTCACTAAGATACCACGAAGGAATGAAGTTTTCGACCCCAGATAGAGATTACGATAATACTAAAAATAATTGTGCAGATTCATTTCGTGGAGGATGGTGGTTCAATAATTGCTATTGGTCGTTTCTGAACGGATTGTTTCAAAATGTTACTGGGCGGACTGAGAAAAGAATTTCCTGGAATAGCTTCAACTACGATTATCGAGGGCTTTACTATTCTCGAATGATGATACGTCCATTGAACTAACGAATGACGGAACAGGATACCAAGAAATCAGATAATGAAGCTGGCATACTTGTAACTGCAAATTTATCGACAAACAATTTACATTTTTCATATATCTAAGTATTAATATGACCTATTCAAGAATAAATTCGTGATAATAATTAGTTTGAGTCTATTAATTAACGATTCTGTAACAAGTGAGTGTAACGCGTGAGTAACAGATTGCCGGGTTATAAATAATCCAGGATCTGTTAGAGAAGAAATCACACGCTCCCTTTTCCTAGGACTATAAAAAAAATAATTACGAATCTTATTACGGGTGATTTTCTTTGGTTTGAACATCTAAATACCCCCCCCCCCCCCTTAAAAATTTATGCAACCGAAATGAAGCGAAAATGAAGGTTTATAAACCATTTTTCAAAAAAGCGGATTACAACACTTTCCTTCTGGCGATAGGTAACGGGATAAACGATTTTTCTTTCTCGCTCTCGCTAATCAGGATGAGCGAGAAAGCATATGCGACACTAGCGTCCTCTTAGCGGCAAACACGTGCACTTCAACTTGAATCGACCGTTTTTTTCGAAGTCTCCTCGAAAATTTGAAAGTGAAATTCGAAAGCCTGTGCTACACGGTCCGCAATTCTCGCGTAAACTCTAGCAATGAACTATCGTAATACACTACTAAATAGATCAATAAAAAACAATTTGAACTGATGCCCGTAACAACGTTTAACGTAGTGGAGTGCAGGATGATTTGTTTTGACCCGAGACCAAAGCTGACTGACCAGTTATCATCAATAAATAAGTATCCAAATAAATTAAACAACCATCCATCATTATTTTTTATCGATAAATTTTATTTTCCTTTTCGTTCAAGTTACATGTAAGAGAGGTGATGCGAATATGTACAGCGCATACAGCGGTAAATCGTAAATCATTTTAAAGTTCATTCAACTACACCTACATTCTGTAAAACCTCGGCACCAACGATCGAGTCGATCGCGATCGACGCCGTAATCCTTCGCCCTTCTCTTGCACACCTTCTGTACACAGTGCAGTTTATTAAAATGGCGCGATCGCACCCTATAAACACTACATCATGTTGTTATAATATTAATTGTTTGCTTGCCTGCCTGGGCACAGGAATTGGACAAAAGAAGAGGAACAAAACGGGGACAAAATTAAAGACCATCTTCGCCCCAGGTCCTCACTCGAGGAGCGTTGGAGGAAGCACGTTACAAAGATGCATTCACCGATACGAAGATAGCGTGTCGATGATGTAAGATTCGGTTGCCTAATGATTAACGTATCCTGTCGCCTACCCTAGCCTATATCGTCTTCTCCCTTTCCTGTCATGCTCGGTCTGTATCGTCCACTACGTACCCTCGGCACCTGTCGATTAATGTATCTTAAACCTTCTTTATCACAGACACACACACACACTCACACGCACATGTAAAAACTGACCTTCGACCTTCGACTGCTACACTGTCTGTTATCCATCTTCTCATCCAGCATCCATCTTCTATCTTCAGTTACTTGGTGCTGCTGCCTATCGCTTATCGCTGTCCTTCCGTTAACACCTTAACCCTAGTCACGACACGTGGCACTGCAAGTCCTGTACCCCACTGTGCTCTCCAGTGTCTCCTAGCGCCTACATTAGCTGATCTAGCATAAATAAAACCTGCACATGGAAAGCGGATCCTCGGATCGTCCACGACCTACGGGCTACGGTAGTGGCCACCCGTTGCATCCTACGGTGTACGGTGCTTGATCGGGGCGGTAACGAACGCCTGCAGGCTAAAGTAGCGCTGCGTATCGCTGGCGGTGACGCTGGTGACGTGGTTAAACTGGCACGGTTGCGAGATCTGCGACTTTGGTGGCAGCACGATCGCTTTGGCACGCTTCTGCGTCTTGCGCTTCCGGCCCGGGGCCGACAGTGCAATGTTCTCCGGATTGCTGGTCAGCTCCTCGACCCGCACCCACATCTCCCGGGCGGCCTGGTTCGAATCGAAGCTAAATCCAATCACCTTCCGATGATCTACAAGTAGAGCACAAATGGAGAGTTAGTTGATTCGTTGATTGTGCCTCGTGGCGAGTGATCTTCTTCTCCTACCTGCCGACAGACACATGGTGTGGAAGGCGGCCGCCGCCACCTTGTAGTCCGACAGGTTGTCGATGGTGTCCTTCCAGAGGGCGAAGCAGGAACCGCGCTCGGCCAGCACGAACGTGACGCGCGGTGTGCAACGCGATCGGGTGCTGCCTTTGTCGTGCAGCAGCACCGGAATGCCGGTGTACACCAGACGCCAGTCCTCCTTTCCGACACGCTCGTACAGATTGGCCAGCGAGGAGCTCACGTACACCTAAAGGAAGAAGCAAAAACGAAAGAAAAGTTAGCTCGATGTGCTTACACAGCCAGGACCTTCCAGTTCTCTTGCAGAAGAAGCCCCTCCCCGGTATAAGTGAGTCGTCGCTAGTGATCTGCTGCTCTGTCTGGTGCTTCAACCGAGCAGCCGCTATTGCTGCCGAAGGGATCCTTAGTTTGCAATTCAGATGTCGGAGCGGAACAACCAGCGGAACATCTCTTCCATGGCACACTAAGGACACCCCCAAAGGTTGGCTCCGTTGTACCGCCTTCGATGAAGCAAACAGCACCAGCCACCAGGTTTGTTCCGGTCGGTCCTAGTGTGCCATGATGGTGATGAAGTGGCATCGGTATACTCACCCCCCGCCCCGCTACCGGCTAGTAAGGGTTGCTGGAGCTCGATCTCGCAAAAGTTTATGCAAAATGTGTTTGATAAAGTTTACCCATTTTGACCTTTTTTATGGCTCTTTATTCGCGAACCTTCACCATTCCCGGGCACCGGGCGTGACGGTCGTTGGTCCACGTGAGTGAGCGATCGCTGTTCCCGTTCCCCTTTGGAGCCCTCCTCGAGCACGGGACTTGGAATGTATTTTTTATGAGTAGCATATTTACTCGTGCGAAGCTCGAAGCCGGAAACTCCTGACTCGCATGTTTGCACCGTGCCTCACCTCGGCGCGCCCTTGCTACGGATGCTAATAAGTTTGGTCGTCTGCCGGTCGTCTCGTGGGCGTGTGAGGCGCGTCTTGTAATGGCATCCCAGACCGCGCGCCGAAGGATATACCTTTCTGGCCAAACACCAAGAGAGCAACGAACGATCCAAGCAGGCAACCATTTTGGTCTGCCGAAAGCTGAGTGTATGTGTGCGTGTGTAAATGAATTGCTAGCGCGTCGGCGTTCCGTCCTGGGGGTCTCTAACCGCATGAAAAGATTCATTATTGCCGATGGCCGACGATGGCGCTAAATCCCGCAACCCGAACTGCGCCGACCGCAACCAACCAACTAACGAATGGGTCCGTGGGGAATCATTACGAAGATAATTTCGGCCAGACCAGCAGCGGTAAGTGTTAAGCTACGGTGAAGGCTGAGGAAGCAAGAAACAGAGGGAACCTTCTTCTGGAGACTGGATGCTGGTCTGGTGCTTTTCGGAATGAAACTTCATTAGCCACCGCATTGTCGCCGAACAGGTGTGCGGCTGGGCTGTGTGCTGGGAGCCGGAGGGCTCTGGACCGAAAAAAAAGAATCCCACCGGAATAGTAACAAGCGCATTGATTTGCATATTCCGTTTGAGCATTGAAGGAGCTGGTTTGCGGAGGGGGGTTTGTGCCTTTGTAATATCCACCATCCCAATACCAGCGACGACTTCGAATTCTTTTTACGCAATTCTCTGAGGAGCTGCGTCGACTACCGGAGTGTAATTCATTAAACAATCACACGCCGCGTTTGGATCACAAAAAAATTTGACCAAATGATTCGTATTTTGTCGAAAAAAAAATCCTTTTGTAACTCCTTTCAAGACCCCGCAGAGTCGAAACACCGTAGAGAATGGAATGCAAATGGTTGATTGCGCGTTTTGCGAAATTCCCAGCGCATCATGCTGGTTGCAGGGACAATTCATTTCAAACCATGAGCCCCGGTCCCCCCCGGGAGGGATGCCTTTTTATGGGGCGAGTGGTTGGGATGCATTCGAACAAGACTTTTGCCAGGACGATCCAAAGTCCTTTACTTATCCCGCGACTGCGACAGCATCGAATCGGCTACCTCCCTTTTTGCTTTATGCTGTCCACGGCAGAGGCAGTAAGAAGAGTAGGATGAGGAGGAGAAAAAAAAGCACGGGGTGTCTGGATCCATACTGCCTCATTCCACCGAGGACGACAAATCGAAAACGACGGCTTGGTAGTGCCACTAACAGCAAGAAAAAAACAACATTACCACCACCACCACCACCACCATCATCATCGCCAGCTGCCATCGTCAGTGCGCGCGGTGGGTCACAAATCATCATTAACAGATGATAACTTTTCGATTTAAGATGATGCAAAATCACCTTTCTTTGTTGCGTGCCATCTGCTTCGGCGTCGTACTTGGATACTTTTGCTGCCGCTTTGTTTGGTTTGGTGCCCGCACACCGGAGGGGCCGCGATTGGCCACTCGGTGAGGGTCCCACCAATTCGTTCCAGCATACGAACGACACGGCGGTGACGCCGTAAAGCAAATGAAAACATATTTCGCCATTTTTTGGGAAGCTCTGCAGAACCAAGCGCTCGCCAATGTCATGTCACACAGCATGCCCAGGCGACGACCCACAAAAAAAAAACGGCTCCATAAGCAACACAAGGAGCGTCCAGCGGAGCGCAAATCGAAAATTCCGGAGGTCTGGAAGCTCCGTCTTCCATCTTCGCCGTCACGCTATCTTCGTGT
>NC_064874.1:76256056-76258556 GCF_943734745.1 Anopheles darlingi | reverse complement strand
GGCCCTGCGTTGGCACAAGCTCGACTTTACCTGTGCCCATCGTCTGTCTATCGGTCTGTCTGTCTGTCTGTCTCACGGTCGGTTTGCGTTTCGATCCTGATGCTTCGGGGGGTTTTTTTTTTTGTGGTCCGGATTTAGAGGCGCCCAATTCAATTACGATCCGGCGCGGTAGCAGAGCCATCCAGAGCGGGCTGCAAATGGCTCTGCACACCACCTATGATGCCATCACGCAACGATGAAGTTTTGCTTTTTATCGGTCTCTCCTTCTCTCTCTTTCTCTCTCGCTCTGCATGCCCCAGAGACGGTTAGTGGTGGTCTCAATTACCCGTTATCGTCGCGAGGCGCCGGTGCATCCGAGCACCCGTCAGACGCTTCAATTGCTGCAACTTCCAACATTGCCGCGAACCACGAGGGGAATGTTGCAAAATATGCTTGCAGCTTGGGTGCCCCCCGAGGGCCGTACGAGTCTGCCGGGCTGCCAAATCGCTCGGGGCCATTGCTTCCTCCCAAGACTAGCCACCGCCGGAGCCGGAGTGAAACACGGTCTGCGGCAACAAGGTTGCAAGTCGAAAGGAAGGTGTCGAAAGTGAGCAAAGCACTCGGCACTGGGGCAGGTGTTGAAGTTTGTCGGGCCTGTCTGGCCCGCCAGGAATCCATTTTGGCCCAAGTGTGGTGTGCCACCGGACCCGGCAATCTACACAGGCAATCAATGGTATTTCCCGTGCGAAAGCGAAAAACCCAACCCAGAACGTATATGGCAACCTTGCCCATGAATGACTGGCCGGGCACCCTTGGATTGGTTTGGTTTCGGAAACTCTCGAATCAGAAAGAAAGAAGGGCCTTTTGTTTGGCATTCATCTTAGTGCACGTTGGTAGTCCATTTGGTGCAGTTTGTTACGTTCTAGATTTGGTGTGTGAACAAGTGTCGAACTTCACTTTACAGCACCAATCACGTGCCGGCTTCATTTACTCCCTGCACTAATTGGAAAGCAATGGAAAACACGTGAAAATGGTAATTGAAAGCCCTGTTATGGTTTCATCGATCAGGATAATCGGCAGGGATGAGCAACAGCATGCATACCACGGAGAAGGTAAGCACCGATTGGCGGAGGGTGTGTTGCGGTATGTTTCATAAATGTTTTCATAAATTAATCGATAGCGCTACGGGGCGCCTGACCTGCTTTTGATGCAACAAGAGCTATGCTCCGATCGGCTGATTGCAGTGCAGGATAAGGGACCCTCTTTATGGGAAAAGCTGATGGAAAAACGATTACGACATCAATATGCAATCCAATCAATCAAGGATCGTCCTGGTAATCTCGTCTCGTTTTTGATTCTCCATTTTGCGGTGCTCGGAGCCACAAACGTCGACCGCACATTAATCGATGACAGGACGGATTGTGTGTGTGTGTATGTGTGTGTGTGTATGCATACAGTCAAATGGCCGGGACTGGCGGTACGGAATGCAGCTTGTTTTCTTAAATTTCTTTTCCACTAGCTCCAGTCCAGTGCTCGGTTTCCAGCAGCAGCACCAGCAGCAGCATCATCATCTTATAGCTCTTGAGCTTGCTGTCCGTCAAGGGTTCTCCATTGTTTACGGCAATGCCGGCCACGGCAATGGAAGGGAATGGCAAAGCAAATTTGTCTTGTCCGATCAGCGTCGGTGCTAGACGGTGCACCGAGATGCAATTTCTCGAGTGTCGTCTGTTGGTCACGTACATTAATGGCCAGGGGGGGGGGAGGGGGGAGGGGCCAACGCGCTTACCGCTAACAGCAGCCAGCAACCTCGGAAGTGATACTCGAACTCGCTCGAGTGTCCTCAACCGAGAGAGAGAAAGAGTGCCTCGCCCCCAAAAAGGATTTAAGCATCACGGGGTAGCATGACAGAGCAGGGGTAATGTTGCTACCGGGAAACAATTTCTGTCACGTGGAGAACTACTTCATCAACCTTCACCACTACCGGGCTACAGCTTGGTAGACGTTGGATTAAAAGAAGCTATTTACAAAACACGAACTAAACACTTTTAGAAGAAATTGCAAACCCACATACCACCGCCACATATCCGGCATCGTGGCTTCTGATAGTGGGGGCTGGTGATGGTTTGCTGCGTTATACATTTCGACAGCCACACTGCAAGTCCTTGCAAGAAGCTCAAAGATAAAGTTTTGGTTTCCTGGCGTGGCGAGATGCTGCTAGTAGATTGAGTCGGACACCGTGTATCCCGGAGTGCGAATACATGTTAACGACAGTGTTTTCACTGTTGATTACGAGACGATCCCCGTCTGGGAGTTGCTCCGCGAAAGGAGCAACTTTTTGGGTAAGTTTCTCCAGATACGATATTCCAAGCCCAACAACAGCTTCCAGCGGGGGAAGCTTTGTGCGGAAGCTTGTTGCGGGCAACTGGCAAAGGTATTGCCTCCCCGTGTTATGTACATCCGCATGCAAAGCGCACATACACGCGCATTCTTCCTGCCCCGAGGCAACACTAAGCCTCTCATG
>NC_064874.1:76183556-76251056 GCF_943734745.1 Anopheles darlingi | reverse complement strand
TTGTTGGAGTCATGTTTTGATAACTGTTACCCAATTCGGTAAAGCTAATAATGGTAGTGGGGAAAACGCTTCATCCAACAAGCCAAACAGCGTTCGAACAATGGCTAAGTGAGTTGACAATTTTGTCTCATTACGTTTGATGTTCATTGTTCCAACTTGGCGCCATACTGTTCCCATCCTTCCCGCTTCGGTCATGTAATGGTTGATGTTTGAAGTCATTTGACGCGTTTTAAAACATGCCAGCTAACCGCTTTTACCAACTCAATCTCGATGTACCAATTGGTGTACGCCACAGATGACCTCTCAGATGATGCGCGTCAATCGTGTCTTCATTTCCCGAAACCATCATTCTAGACTTCCCCAAAAACCCATGGAAATGCAATTACTGTGTTAACCATACCTGGTAGGTCGAGGCTGATTAGTCTCCAGACTCGGGAAGTTTGTCCCGGAAAGTACAACCAAAAAGGACTCCTTCTTCAACACGACCGATGAGTCGCTTTAACGCGGCAGAAAGCTCTGCACCAAAGGAAGCAACTCAGCGGACGCTCTGCCCTCTGCAGCGTCCAATTCGTCGTAGTTCCGCTAATGATAAAAGTTCCTCTGGGAGTGGCCCTGGCGAGGTCAAAAAGTGTGGAGCATGCTAATGCTACCTAGAACCTCCGGTGACCTCCGGTTTTGGTGACACGAGATGGTGATGTTGACCGTACCGAGATATCGAAGGGCAGTGAAGGTCCATGACGACAGTGTCAATGTGTGTGTGTGTGTGTGTGTGTGTGTGTGTGTGTGTGTGAGTGTAATGAGTGTACATGAAAACGTAATGACCAGGACGGTCCCAGTAACCGAGCTAGGTCCGAGTCCAAGCAACGACATCGTGTGCTGCTGCTGCTGCTGCTGCTGTTACGCTCTAACGACTCACCAACGACGTCGACGACGACGACGACCATCGGGGGAGAGATAGCCGGCCGGGTTCATAATATTTACCAAGGTGCTCTGGTGCCTTGTTTATGGTACCTTCGGACCTGGAGAGTGGAACCAGCGTATCGTCCACTGTGCACGACGACGATGACGCCGAGGACGATGTCGAAGCTCACGTCCACACTGTCGGGAACGCTGGAGGAGGTCAACAACGGCCCAACGGTGAAGATTAGAAGCGATGAGCTTCAGGTGCTAATGCTCTTCCCCAAAAACACCCCCTCTTCCCCAGCCCACTGGTACGGAGATAACATCGGAATTTCTAATAACATCCCCCAACACACCAAAATCCGGAAGTAGGTGAACGGACGATAGCTAATCAATGCAGTGCGCTCTTGTAATTGTCCACGGACCGGAATATACGGACGAGCGTGCTGCGTTCAGGTGCCAGCATCATAAATTGAGTAGCGCCGCAACCGCCTAGTCCCCATCGCCCAAGAATCAATGCTCTGCTCTTGATCTGCGGTCGCAAGCTACCACCACCCGGGCGCCATTAATGAAGTCCTCCAACACCAGATCACACGCGTGGAGAGGTAGCGTGAGGCTTGATGATAGTAGTTTATTGTTTCTGGTGTGCGGTGTGCGATCGAAGGGCGAATGATAATGGCCGCCAGCCGCTGCATTGTTTGTGCAAATGTGCTCCTCGACTCCCGCGTCTAATGCGACACAGTTGTCTTTGGTCTTAGCTAATGTTTGCTTTATGAACTGCTCGTGCACACACACACACACACACACACACACACGCCCTAGCAGACCCGGCAAGGTGTTTGCACCATTTGTCTTGTGTTGCTCGGATGACACAACACACACAGGTAAGAGAAGCAATTAGATTAATCTATCTTACCATCGATTTACTAGTTGAATTGCCGTTGGTGTGAGTGCTATGTGTGGCCTTAGAAGGAAGCATGAAATTTGATAACAGCCCGAGTTCTCGAGCTTGAATAATGCATGCGCATCGAGGATCGAGGAATAATTTTGGAATAAATCAGTCGCCTGAAGTCATCCCCTTCCCGGGGAGAGGGGCACAGTTCCTACGATGATGCAATCCAACGTACCGGAACACACCTGCCCGGTGAGGTGGAAATGTTTACTCCGAACCATCAGCAGCAGCATACCTCTTGTCACGTCGTACCGTCATCGAGGACTTCCCATTAGGTGGCTTCCCTTCCTTTTGCCTAGTAGTCGCCGGTAAAGTCGTTACCGCGCGCAATGATGATTGATGAAGACGACCGCCGGTGTAACGTCCGCATCGTCCTCCATCCCTTGACGACGCTTATCAAGTCGGACAAAAGCCATCGAAAACGACCAACGGCATCCTCGTCCAGTATCCGGTTATGTAAGTGGGCCACCCGGAAGGGGTGGGAGGGGGGGGTCTCCAAAATCGCCCGTTCGGAGCTTCATTCCTGCATACGATTATGCGATGCACCGTTTCAGCGCCACCGACACACACACACCCTTACATCACGGGATCGACGGGCAGATTGGTTTCTTCTCTCGATTTTATCAGTTTTACATATTTTATCAAGCGACTCAAGCAGATCGCACCCCCTCTCGCCTTTCTTTTATGCCACGAAATGGCCGGAACCCGTTTTAGTTCCCGGTGTCTTCGGTTTGTCTGTGTGAACATTAAATAATCGCGCTGTTTTGATGCTGACTTCCTGACTTACTCTCCACCAAAAAATTGAAGGGGCGATCGATTTCGAGGAAACTAAAAGCAACTATATATGTGTGTGTGTGCGTTTGAACTTTACCTCACAGACTCGCGCGGCTATGTTGCCCGATTATTACAAAATTTGAGAAAAAGAGACAGACACATACAGCCCGGCTGGTGGCTTAGTGGTTGAACTGCTTCTCCAATTTTATAGACCCAGCAGATCATGTTATCAGATCGGAAATGGTAATAGGAGAAAGGCACCGTCGTATGCACGGATAGCGGTTTTGTGGCTGTTGCGTGAGATGTGGCTTAACGGTGACGTAACGCGTGCATAGATTTTATGAGCAGCCCGCGATCGAAGCATGGCGGTGATCATTGACGCTGCTCGCTGGCAACAAGTTTGACGGATCGACGTATCATTAGCCGAGCGATCGTCATACACACACACACACATACACACACGTGCGCACATTCGATGGATCTTATTAATATGTTTTCTCAATTTCAATCAAGTCTGACTCACGCTTCTAATGCATTTTGGGGCTCGTGTCGGACATTGATGACTCGTGCGAGGAGTTTCGACGACTTCATAAGCTCCGCTTTGACTACTTGGGCCTTAGGCAATGGTCCCTCGAAAAATCCGGCTCTTGCACCACACAATGCCCTCGAGCTAGGGTGTCCAAAGGGTCCCGATGACCTTTTCCCCAGCACCGTCACTTCGTCACTTCAGCAATCGAAAGTCTACGGTTCGCGCGGTCGACTTCATTACGGCCCGGAGGGGAAACCCAAAACCCCGGGCCACACACAATTCGGGCGGTTCAGGTTCCAGAAGCCACAGTTATTAAACACTTTCTACGATTCCATCGTTCGCAGCGGTGTTGTTGAAAGCAATTTGGAAAATGGACTCTTGGGCTCTCTTCTTCCACGGACCTTGACACTTTCCTTTAAAGGCGGCGCCACCAACGAATGCCACGTCGGGAATGCCAACGATGCTGGTGTGTGTGTGTGTGTGTGATGGTAGAATGATGTCGCCCGGGAATGGCATTCGGCTGCCAAATAGTTGATGCCCATTGAATGTAGTAATTGGATCAGGCAGGCAGGCAGGAGATGATTAAGATCGTTATAATTGCTCGATACACGCCCAAAGGCCCTCCGCAGACCTGTCGTGTCGGATGTTTTGGTTGGGGGGGGGGGAAACAGAGTTTCGCGTTTTTCCACCAGTGGTCCAATTTCCACGCCCTAGACTGCACCGGCGATCAGACGTCTCAGACGACCGTTGTTTCGGGGGAGCTGAAGCCGGGCGTACTCGGACGCCCTCCTTAATCGCTCCATTCCGCTGCACGAGATCTCATGGTTCCGGACCCCAGGCCTCATCAAAATGCACGGTCCATTGTGTGTGTGTGTGTGAGAGAGAGAGAACTGTTGGTGAGCACACCTGGCGTCGAGGTGCGTGAGGAAGGTCTTAGAAAGATTCAATTTACGGTCAGTTTCAGTTGCTCCACATTCGACATTGCGGTAGTTTTGGCCCCACGGTCCACGGTTGGCCGGCTCGTCTTTTCTATTAAACGGAAGCGTTTAGAAGCCCCCATTATCATTAGCCCCCAGTTGTTGTGGTTGCATTTTTCATCAAATTCTTTTTTGCCCAACGGTGTTATACGATCTTAGGAGTTAACGAAGCATACTCGTTGAGACACTGGGAGGAGATTGCTCATCAGCAGGGGAAGTGTGTTGTACGTGTGTGCTTTCACCTTGATGGCAGTAGATCCACGCGGGTTTAGTTATCTTGCCTCAGTAATTGCGCCCTATCAAAGGGCTGCTTTGCATAACCTGGAGTATTCATAATGGAATGTACTCTTGAAGAAACGGTTCATGCAACAGTTTATTTGGAAAAAAAAACATTGTAGCAACATAGTACACCAACCGATACACAGTTATTCACCGAAATAAGGTCCAAAAACAGCAGTTAGAAATGTAAGAAAAAAAGTGCTGCTTTCCCCGGGGCTAGTTTTCCCGACCAAAAACAGAAGCCATCCCTAATCCTTTTTGGCCCCTGGCTCGCCGATCCCAGCAGACATCTGGCTCGGCTTCAGTTCACCAGTTCCAGCCTCATCAAGAGAAGCTCGCCCGGAATCTTTTCCCCACGAGCACAAGACGGGCCACCCTACGTGGAAACGGGCAGGGCTTATCTAAGACACTAGCCGGGCGCCGGGCTGGACTTCTTGGATGTAAAGCGTTCGTTGCGTAGCTACATCGCCAACTCCCGCGTAGCTCTAATTCCCGGGGTGAGATTTTCTTTTTTAAGCCATTCCATTGTTTTGCCCTCCCTCCAAACCCCTCCTCCCGAGTGCAACATATTTCCACCGACGAGTTGTTGTTATTGTTAGCCGCAGCAACACTGCCGCCGCTGCTGCTGCTTTTGCTCGTAACAACTCGACTTCGGCCACCGGCTGGGGGGAGCCCTGGAGCGTCTTGTCTCGTGTCGGTGGTTGGTTTGCGATGCGTAACCGGTCGACGCGCCGGGACGCGTTCATAACGAGATGAAAGAACGGTGCGGTAGCAACAGCAACAGCATAGCAGACATATTCCGAAAACGGTCTGCAGTAAAATCTGGTTAATTTTACATTCCCTTGGTTAACCTTCTTGCCGCACAGGGGCCGCCTGGAAGCGGCTTATGCTTGGCAGCTTCGACACCCCGACGGGTGTTGCTTCTTAATAACCCTGCCCTTCCCTTTCCTCCACAGTGACTAATCCGGGCCCGGGAGCAAGTAGCCGGTCTGGGCTGCTGCGTGTGACGATCCGGACAGAATCAGGTGAACGCTAACGCGAAGCTCGCGTAATTAGAAAAAAAGCCGAAGTAATTAATTAGTGATGGGAAGGGGGGTGGTGGGAGTTGAAACAGGTGGTGCAGCAGCTCCCGGGTTGCCTCCGTTAGGTCATCATGAGTTGCTGCTCTGGCGACGGTAATTCGCTCTAAGGTGACCGGCGGTGCTGTTGCAGTTCTAACACGGATCCGGAAGGATTACAAGGCATCTGCCGGCCAACTTTGGCACCGGCTGCTTGGCCCCCCCTCCCGAGGCAGTATCGTCACCATCGTCGTCGTCGACTTCCAAGTCCTCTTTTATGGTTTCCGCGACGAAACAAGCGACCGAGCGACCGAGCGAAGGATTAATTAGAGGAAATGATCCACAAGATCCGGGCGGTAGGTAGCGCTCGTGCTCTGCGCGGAGTCTCCGCGACCACTTGCAACCATAATTGACCAGTGTGCCCCCCGAGGGAGGTTAAAATGGTCAACACATTAATTGGCTTCGACGTGTGATGTGGTGTGGAAGCTGCTGCTACCGACTCGGCCGTTATGCTTTATGAAATATGATTCCGAGCATCGCGGCAAGCGAACGCGACATTGAACACCGTGTGGCCGTGGCCATGGTGGGGACCGTTTGCTGAATCTTTCAAATTTCGATTTCGATTTCCAACACCTCGCGTCGATCGCTCGCATCGCAGCTCTTCCTTCTCGCCGTGCCAAAAAAAAAAGGCTTAATATTAATTTTGTTTACAACACTGCCACTTCGAGTGACCATTTCCATTCCAGTTGGCCAACCAGGAATTGGTTATTGCGTGCGTGTGTGTCTGTGTGTTTTTTGATGGCAATAAACAATAAACTCATCCACCTGCATGGCTTGCATGGCGGGCAGTTCTAACCTGCCGGAAATTGAATCAAATTGCGTTGCTCGCTACCGCCGCCGAAAACACCGCGCCATGACCCAGTTCAATTCATCTCCCAAAAAACTAAGCAAAAGCGCGACGTCAAGGTGATGCCAAGAGCACCATGAGCGACGGTGCGCTTTATATGGTCAAGCGCGAAATCGGTCCGAAATTGCGTCCGAACACCACCACCACCAACAGCAGCAGCAACACCTCATGTTCCGCTTCTCCTTCCACGGAGTAGCGGCCTGTGACCGAGGCAAAGAAGGGTTCATGGCTGTTCAGCGATCGATTCCGTACGGTGGTTCGGTTGGCGGTCGCTGCATTTAGCACTAGAACTTCGAGCAACCATCGGAACGCACTTTCTAGTTCGATTTCACTTGTGGCGACGGCGGGTTTTTCTTCTGCGAAGTGGCGAAGAGCTGTTATGCACTTTACGCCGAAAGTGCATCGCATCGATCACGGCGGTGCTCAGCATCGAGTATAAGTGTTGTGCATCGCGAGAAAAACGCACCGCTCGTCGCTAATGCACGGTCCATCAGTCGTGGAGAGCGACTCCGGTTCCACAGAAACGATAAAAAGAAACGGCATCTCTCCGTCGTTGATTCTAGCCGCCGCGCGACATTACTTATGATGATGCATTTCAGCGTTGCTGCTGCTGCTGCTGCTGCTGCGTCTCGAGGGTTCTTGTCAAGCTGAAAGCTCCCTTTTGCCCTCCGATGGTTTTGAAGAGGTGACGGCTCCAAGTGGCGCGCTGGCTTTGAGGGCAAAGCCTCGTATCGATGAACCAACGGCACGGCACGGCACAGCATGGCAACGATTGCATATGCTCTTGGTTCGCGCGACCTCCATTCTTACTGACTCTCGCAAGTGAAACAAAACGCACACAAATGCAAATCTGCAATCACCTTCTTTGCTTCTCTCTCGTTCTGCATAAGCTGCGGTCTCGGTGTGTGCAGCACAAATGGTACTGGGAGCAACATAAACATTAAGAAGCGCAGGGCGCAGGAAGCAACAAAAAAAAACCGAACGCAAAGATGGCCAACGTATCGCACCGTGAGAACAATCGGCATCGTTTGCATGTACTTAGCATAGAAATGCCGATGGCGAGAAGCAGCGCGGCCAGAAGCTCGTTTATGCCTCAACACGGGTGAAGGCGATGAGCGGCGAGGATGGTTAGCGTCGTGATGCGTGATGCTGTGCGCCATCTTTACTACGACGTATTCACATTCGCGCAACTATTTTGCCATCCGGCTCCTTTTTTTTTTTGAAACGTTAAACTATTCGCTCGCTGGTTTATGGATTGGTAGAAGTTACAAAAAAAAAACTGGCGCCACGTGCGGTTAGCAGCGGGGGAGCATAGAAATGTAGAAAGTTTTTTGCACATTAAACCCCATGGCCAGCAAGTATGCTCATTGTTTTTTTTTTTTTTTTGTTTTTCATGAAAGGAACAAAACAAGACATCCGGAGATAGTAGGACGCGCTGGTAGCAGCTGGCTAGTGGCTGTTTAATTTTAAGTTACTCCCCGGTCCCCGCCCCCCTTTTTGTAACATAAATTCGAGCACATTAACGCAGTCTGTTGCTGCTGCTGCTGCTGCTGTTGAACTCTTTTAAACCAACGAGCTTCTCGCAACCAGCAGCAGCAGCATCCGTGCTTGTATCCCTAATTGTGAACGCATTGAACGCTCACCAACCCCACCGGCAATGCGCCCCATTTCAGACAGGAGGGTTGGCAGTAGTGCATTCACATGTGGTTTAATTGCCGCGGCCCGCCATTGCAACTGCAACAGTCAACTGCAACTAACTGTAAACAATGTTCCTTCTTAGGTGCATTGTTCACACGGCTGCAACAAGAGAGAGACAGGAGAGAGAAGAGATAGAATATCATGCTGTATGTGTGCACGTGTATGTGTGTGTGTGTGTGTGTGTGTAGGTTGACTTATGCTTCCAGCCCGGTACGCTGCGCCAGATGGATCTGTGGCGTGGAGTGGAAATTATGCTGCATTAGCGAGCATTAATCACACTTACATGTGTTCGCTCGAGCACTTGCTGTCTCTGCACCACCCTCACCCCCCGATGAGGTGACCCTTTGACCCGGATCCATCAGAAGACGCATTCGCGTCACGAGAGTTACGTTGTGCTGTCGCCGCGACCCCGGATCACTGGAGCTAGTGTTCCACGATGAATCATTCCAAGCCATGCGGCATCAACGATGCATTCGATCGCTGGTGTGCGACGCATCGAACGACTGCGCCACGGGACAAGTGGGGCGCCAGGGGAGCAAACATGTAACCGACAGCAGACAGACACACCAGACAGACCAGACAGAAGTGCTTATGCGCGCGTTAAATCCCGACCATCATGGATGTGTGTCGCACCGTGCGAAAGTGTGCGCGCGCGCGCGGAGTAAATGGAGCAAACGTAGCGACATAACAGTCAGTGCGGTGAGTGGGCCTCGGTGTTACGAGTGCTGATTCGGTCAACATAAGTTCTGGCCTGTTTTTGATGTTTGTTCGCTCAGCACACCGTCTGTGACCTCAAAAAGACCTCTTTGGCGGCCATCTTAAGCACAATAAAACTTGGACCGCTCGCTGCCACAGTTTGATTCTGGAGTTAACCGGGCAATTTAATTGCTTCGCCATACATCTCCAGCTGGGAGGGATCGAACATCAGCTTAAGCAATAAAATAGAAAGCCTCACCGTGGCACTACACACATACACGCGCACCGGCAACAGCTCATTGTGGTTCGGCAGCATTATAATCTTCTTATAGAACTCCGCTCCTTGCGTCCCGGTTTTGCGCTGCCGATTGCTTGGTTGGCGAAAACGCGAAATTCGATTTACATAAATCCGGGTCCCCCTCCTGTCGCCGCCGCCGCCACCTTCATTCCATGCTCCATTTGACGCGCGATCGAGTTCGAGTAAACAGCGAACTCCGGAGTAGAGGGAACCGTTTTGGGGAAAAGTTAAGCCGTGCTGCTAGCTGAGCGCGCGCGCGAATAAACAATGTCCAGAATCGGATTACCGGAGTGTTTACCGGTTACGCAAATATAATCCCCCACCTCCGCTTGATTTAGCCTCACCTCCCTCCCTTTTCCCGGCCATGCAGCACCGATGACAGTTCCGGAAGAGTCGAGAACCGTGGCACTGCGCGTTCCGTTAACGTTCCCGCCCGTTAGTGATCGATCGCGAAGTGATGTGGTGATATGTGTGATTGGCAGCGCCGGTGTCTAACAGGACCCGAACCGAAAATGTTGATTGAGTTTAACGATGGCCGCGCTCATTGGCGGAACGATGACATAAACCGTGTTGCTCCGTTCCCATCACGCGGACGGTTCTAAGCAATCAACGGAAGAGAATTCATCTTTTATGACTCGCCGGCACCGATAACTGCCGCTGTAGATGACTTCGAGTGAGTGTACAGTTGGCTTGCGGCCATCCTGCAACGTGTGCCTTCCGCCCAAGCACACTTTTTGTCCCCTGAAAGCGGGGGGAACGAAGCACTGATTGACATCACCCGCTGGCCATTGGGCCTTGGGGCCATCAGAAATGCATCGCTATCATGCCGGTGCATGCGCTTCGGCTGCCGCTGCTGCTGCCGCTGCTCGTGACCTAAACGTTGCACAAAACACCCCTCACAAACCGGGAACATGCAGACCCCTCTCCAACACAGCATGGAGGCTGGAGACAACTTATTCATCGGGAACATGGGAAGTGAAAATGGTGAATCAATGCGCCCCATCAATCACTCATCGGGGTGTTGTGATCATGATGATGATGATGATGATGCTCAGGAGAGGCGCCCGGTTTGGTGTGCCACCGGTTCGCACACGGTTGTTCGGGGTCGTCGGGTTGTTAGAAAGTCACCAACAGAGGGAGAGAGAGAGAGAGAGAGAGCAAGTGAAAGACTGTAAGCGACACCACGCCAATAACTCACGTTCACGTTTCGATGCCTCTCACCATTCCGCGGGCTCCAGGTTTGCCTCCACTGGTCCGTGTGTGTGTGACACTTTCATCTGCATTTGCTCTCTCGATGCACCCCCCGGGGGGGCGAATGCAACGAATCTGCATTCCATGTCAAATGCTGTGGAGAACATTTCGTTGACACACGAGCAGGACGATGCCCGGTTTAACACCCGGTTTGCTGCCTTCGCACGCGCAAACAAACAATATGTTACGCGCGTTGGTTGGCCAGAACGGGAAGGGCAAAGCATTGGAGTGAAAGCTAAGGCTCCGGTGTAACTGAAGCTCTGCCCGGGACTCCGGTTACCACCGAGCAGTTAGCGTAAACAGTTGGCCTCACGTCTTGCGGAACACAGGAAGGCGTCATTTACATGGTTGCTGATGCTTGATGATGGCATCTCAGCATCCCACCCCCCAAAAAGCGGGCGAGCACAAACAATGCATCCAACTCGAGGCGCAACTCGAGGCTAAACAAATAATGAAATCAAAGGCCCCCCGTCCCGAAAAGGGAGAGTGTGAGCATTTATGATCTTTACCGTCGTTGGTTGCCGTTGTTCGCGCTACATTGTTCATGATCAACGAACCTAGACGCCAGTCTCGAAAAAAAAGGTGTCAATTGGACACGGTTGTCGTTGTGGTGATAAATTGATTTGGGAACGGTTTGAGACGATAAATGGTGCTGGAATGCGGGGCATCCGGAGTTCGTTTGGTGGGTTTTTTTTCTGGTGCCGCAAGGTTCCTAATTTTCCCTGAAAAGCATCGAACCACTAGGAGCACTATTAAATGCCTGATGATAAATCGCACTATTTGTCACTCGCTCGCTCGCTCGCTGCAACGATAAAGCAATAACCTTTGACACGCATAATTATGCAAACGCACATCCGCGATCATTTCTGTCGGCCACGACGCGACGACGGCAATAATTAAAATTTAGTATCGCGCCACCAGCTCCCGCGGCCTGCAGCTCGGCGGCTTATGACGTATTTTGCAAAATTGATTCATTTTCCAATAAGCACCACCCTCTGCCGACGCGACGCCGCCATCGCCGTCATTGGGCAAAATGTATGCAAATAGTGTTAGCAAAGCAAGCAAGCATGTATTGGATGTATTTATAGTCGCGCCCGGTCCCGCGTCTGGCGATGCGGCGCTCCATTAGCATAATTAATGCGATTCTAGTCGCGATCGATCGGAAGAGATCGTAGCAAGGGGAAAGGAAGGAAGGAAGGGAGGAAAGTGTGAAACCAACAGGCGCCGGGACCCGGGAAAAAAGATGCCAAACAACGCTTGCCAGCACATTGCCCTCGCGGCCAGCCAACCAGCCAGCTAGCAATTCGATTCCGGTGCATTTAACACGCGCCCTGGCCATGGCTCTGGCTCTGGGATGCACCCCACCGTTGGCTGGGACTTTGCGTGTTTCAATTACCTTCGAGCCAATTGGCTTACAGCAGCAGCGGTTGCATCGCGATGCACACGGACCGCAAACAAACCACGCGAACCTCTCTGGTCGCTGCACCGGGTGGGGGTGCTAAAAGTGGTTCACCAACCCACCCCCCAACGTGTAAATCAATTGATGATCATTATTTATCATTTATGCTAAGTGAGCGTCGATGCGAGGTATCCTTCGCTTCGGTTCGTTAAGGATTGGAGGGTATGAGGCTGCGAGCATCCCCCAATGTCGATACTAATTTGTAGTCCCGCGTCGTGTTCGCGTCGATGGATGCACCGCACATCGCTCTCGCGATTAGCTACGAGCTACTGTAGTGGGTGTGTGCGAATGATGATGCGTGCGTCATGAGCATTACCTTTTGATGATCAGGAGTGGTTCCGGTGCGTAGTGTTTGGTGTTTGATTAAAGTTGGCTGAAATGGAGAGAAAAAAAACGTTTGAAAAAAATTAGAAACGAATCGATGCGTGACGCCTGCTTCCACACACACACACACACACACACACACATACACGCACATATAATAAACTAACAGACTCAATCAATAGACAATCAGGGGCTCGCTATCGTATCGATTTACATTGTTGCTTCTCTCGTCTGGTGATGTTTGAGAAATGTTTTAAGAAGTAAGATCAAACACAATCGAAAGCCTCCACGTGTGCGTGTGCGTGTGCGTTCGTGTTCGCTCAAGCATGGAAGCCAACGATGGAGCCATCAAATCGGGGAACTTGTTTGTTTGTTGATCCTTCCGTTGACGCGCTGCGGACAGTCGGGCGTAAACTAAAACACCGGCCACCGGCCTCCGGTGGCTGATGTTGTCTTTTGGACCATTTCTTTTTTCTTTTCTCTTCAACAGTTGCTGCACCGTTTTCCGTTTGAACCCGCTCTCCTCACTGAAAGGATGTTATGCTCAAACGCTGGCCACTGGCTTCAACATACAGGCCACGCTTTCGTTTGCGTGCCATCGTCGCGCGAAGCAAAAGAATGACTTCGTAGGCACGTCGTCGTCGTCGTCGTCGTCGTCGGGAGGGGACGGCTATTGGTGCCACACAAGAGTAAGAAAACGAAGCCGAAGAAACCCGAAGACGGCGAAGAAGAAGAAGAAGAAGGACTGTTCACGCAGCATCACTACCCATCAAACTTGCCCCGCAGCAGCCTTCAGGAGCGCATTTGCCTTTCTTGGGCTAGGGCGACCATTGCAAATTCATAAGCGAAAGATGGCGGGCGGGTGAGCGGTTGGTTGGTTGGGGGAGGGAGACGGCGGTGCAAAGTGCTAAGAACTGCCAGTGGGGTCAACGATTCCGGTTGGCCCTCCGTTTGAACCTGGCTCACTGTTGCGTCCCGTGGTTCATTTGAATAGACGCTCCAAAGACGATGATGATGCTGCCGCTGCTCCGAGGTATGTGTTGTGTGTGTATGTTTCATGTGCAAAGCGAGCACTAGCTCATTTCATAACCACGATAACCGGAAAATGGAGGGAAAAAAAACTTAGAGCAATCCATTGGTGGGTGGTGCTTTGTGTTTAGAAAATTGCTCCAAAACGAAAGGAGAATTTTCAATCTGCGTTTGCGTGCCTATGGGTGTGTGTGTGTGTGTGTGTGTGTGTGTATGAGTGGGTTCGCAATCGATAAAGGGATCCCCGGGTCGGAGGTCGCTTCGTACCGACTGTCCTGGGACGATCTACATTCGAATGAGATAATTTGAAAATTCATGACAACCACCGAGCACCGGCATTCCGGATGCTCGTTTCGGAAGCACACAGATGGTGTCCCATATGTGTCGCGCCCGGTGCCCTTTCCGGGGCCATTTTGCCACGACAAATGGGGTGCGTGTGTGAGTGTGTGTGTGTGTGAGTCGTTTTGGAAGGTCCCAGGGTCCCGAAAGCTTATCATCAGCAGCAACAGCACCAAACGCCTCACCAATTTGGGGATGTGAAAATGTGCCAAATGGTGCAGCGAATGGGACGTTCTCTGTGCCATTTACTGTGTGCCGACCACCCGATTCGCCGATGGTTCCGTGGATGATGTGCCCTTTTTGGGCACCCAACGGCACCCGGCTACGCAGCATAATATCGATGATGCGATGAGCTCACGATTTTGCGATAAAATTTCGTTCCAGCACTTTTAGTGCATCGCGCGCCAGCGAGTGTTCTCCTCTTGTTCTGGAATGCATTCCCGAAAAGCTCACTCGTTGTTCGATGTGTGCGTGTGTGTGTGTGTGTGTGTGTGTGTGTGTGTGTGTGTGCGTGTTATTAAAGCGAGATGGGCCATTCGGTGAGAATAAATTACAGAGGCCACAAGGATGATGCGAACCAATACCAACCAAAAACCGGCGCCCATTCCGAAGTATGGAGAGGCCTTTTTGGCATTTCGTTCTTGCGAAACGACTCCGAAAAAAGGGGAGGTGGAAGCCAAACATCGAACAAAACCGTTGCCCCTCGGGATATCGAATGCGATCTCAGGGGTCCCTAAGCCCCGGGTTGAGATTCTGCCTTTTCCGACGCACCCTTGGAATGTCAGCTGAATTCGGGGTCGAAAAGCGATTTAAAGCGAGAATGACTGTCCATCGTTTCAATTTTTGAAAGCCTACGCCACCGACTAACCCGGGAATGTTGTAGCAAAAGGTACCGCTGTCTGCGTGTCAGTTTGTGGAAATTGATTTGGGGAAGTATTGACAATTTATTGAATGAATTCGGTGTCTTAATGAGTAGGTAGTTTGTGTTGCGTTGTTCGTGCTTTTTCTGATATTTAACACATTTTTTAGACATGAAACTAACTAAAACACAGCAAGCTCATCTGTCCTTATAAGTGTTCAAAAAACTATAAATGATTTTTGATAAAAACTCTTGATTTCTAATTGTAATATTAGATTTGGATTTTTTTGGTATATTTTAAAATTTAGTGGATTTCGCAAACAAAACCCAAAAAACAGCTTCACAAAACCTACCGAAAAATATAACTTATTGACATTTTTAACAGCACATAATTTGAATAGATTTGATCGGTAAAGCCACTTATGGGCAACAGTTTTCCAAAAGAAATGAATAACAATAATCTTTCCAACAGAAAAAGAATTCCAAGTTTTGCATAACAAGCACAGCGCTTCGTTGCCCCAAGTTCCTGAAGAGGAATTTACTTGTCGCCGCGGTTTCCCCTTTGCCCTGACACTCCCATTGCTCCCAATGCACCCTTCCCCCCGGGAGTTAATGACAAGTGATAAATTATATTCTGGAAGCCAGCGAGCCAAGAAAGTACGAGATAATGAAGGGTATCTGTTTCGTTTCTTTGTTACCCGCACGCTCAGCGCTTCGAAGTGCAATGGCTGACAGAAAAAGGTGGTCCGACCGCACCTTTTTCACCTCCCAGAGCTGGAGCCGGTTCGGTTCATCATTCCCGAAAAAATGCGTCCTCTCACCAGCACCATCGCACCTTCCTGCTGGCCAGGCACATGATGATGATGATGATGGTGCATCATGCATGGTTTATGTTCTCCCGCTTGGTCAGTTGGTCAGTTGGTATGCAAAACGAAATGGTGGCCCCACGGGTTGACTGTCAGGAACGGTCGAGGAATGCAATTAACGGATCCGAGCGGGGACAAAGCGCGACCGACCGACAGCAGGGGATGGCGGTTTGTCGAATCGTTTCGCGGCTACTCTCTCGACGGTTCTCGGTGGGCTAGTTCCCACCACACACACACACACACACACACACACACACACACACACACACACACACACACACACCGATCTGCTGCAATTCATCCTTTCATGGCGAAAGGAGGACAGTACATTCTCTCCGGGTCTGGTCTGGTCTGGTCACTAAAACCTGGACCAACATACTGGTCTGGTGTGTGTGTGTGTGTAAGGGGTGAAAAAATGAGGTAATTGGTTTTATGGTCAGGACGAACACTTCAACACGTGCAGCTTGGTATGTTCCACCTGAACCACCTCCGAGGTTCAATGGCCACATAAATGCACTTCCGAGCGCGCGCGACCTGCCACTGATGTCGCTGAACCTCTCCGGGAGACTCCACCAAAAAGTACTGTTTATGTGTGCGTTTCGGTGTCGGTGCACCGTGTTGTCGCGGTTGGTGCGGGTTAGCCCATTGTATGGAAATTATGTTGCAGACAGACGAGTGGGAGATGCTCACTTTGGGGACGGTTCCTGTTCCGACACCTTGCGCGTTCAACGCGACATCCTTGTATGCCCATGTGACCGTCACCGTCACTTGGTCCCGGACATGACCTAATCCAACGGTTATTCGCACCATCTAATCTTCCCCTCCTGGTGTACTGGTGTATCCAGTGAAAGCGGACCAACTCCAACTCAAAGCCCCGGTCCCAATAGGGACCGCGGTTTAGGCCGCTGTGAGCACTAGAAGCGTCATCACAAACGTCGCACTACTACTTTCAACACCTTTTTTTTTGGGGGGGGGGGGGGGGGGAAAGGACAAGGAACTCAAAAGCTCAACAGCTGTAGTAATACCGAGGGGGGAGACTTTCTGCCATGGACGACGTCAACGAAAAGTTGGCTGGCCAAAAACTTTGCCCAAACTTTGCCATTTGTCGCACAACAGCTGCTGAAAATGGCGTACGAATGGCCGGATGCCGAAGTTGGGCCTCCTCCGCAGCCCTTTTACGTCTACAGCACGCACTCCCTATAGAGAGAGAGACAGAGATTTCTTGTCTTTTTCTCCATTTCAATTGGATTCATCGTCCGAGGAAGGAAGTGCGAAGGTTACATGCTTTCGATTCTATGCAAAAATCGATGCTAACTTTAGAGGCATACTGAAACGAGGATGTTCGCTTGACTTTAAGAATGTCCCATCAGTTGGCAATTCGCTAGAGAGGTTCATTTACGCTTTCAAAGAAGCTGAGCTTACCACCATTATAATACCATCAAACTAGTTTGGTGCTTAAAATGTTATGTTCGCCAAGGAATTCTCTCTCATCATTGTCGGAATGGTGATACGCTTCGGTTATTATTCAGATATCCCGTGTCGAACTTTTGGAATTTTCAAGGCTGTGTCTGTGTGTGTGTAAGTTTACGACGAGTATTATAGTTCCAGAAGAAGCTGAGTTAGAGATAATACCATTCCTCGTCGTTTCGCGACATGCTCACTGCGGAATGATGACGCTTCGCCTTCGCCTCAGTCGTTGCGCTGGTTGCGTTAAACCATAAATTTGAAAACTTTTAAACCCCGATAAATCCTTCACACACACGTCCCGCTGGAGACGGTGTCGGAATTGGCGGTATAGTGCTCGTGTGCTGCTAATACGTTAACTTCTCACTCGGTACACATTCATCCCCCACAACCTTCAACCCGTTTTTGTTACCACGGGGCTTGGGATATCCGCAGGCTATTACAAAGAGGTCCGAGACTCCGAGAGACTCGCAAACGGAGAACTCTGGATCCGGGGAGCGAGCAGCAAAGCAAAAAAAGAAAGAAATATTACAAATTATGTCTGCCAATGTGCGTGTGTGTGTGTGTGTGTGTGTGTGCAGCCAAAGTCGAGTGGTGTGCAGAACAGGAACACACACACACACACCGTACGTATCGCATGCGACGGTCGTGATGGTTCTTTTTGCAGACAAATTTATGACTTTATGCCATGCGCAGGCACCGCATCCGCAGAACCCCGAAGATTACAGACCCGCACCGTGGTTCGGTTACTCCTAGCCGCGTTTCGCGTCGCCACTGCAGCAGAAGCAGAAGCAGAAGCAGCAGCAGGAGGAGGAGCAACAGCATGTGGCCACCCGCCACGGTTATGGCCGGCGGCTGGTAGGAACCAACACATCAGGGTCGATCTCGCTCCGATCTCTTCTTCACACTCCCCGTTCGTTGTTGTCTGCGTCTGTGGCCTCTGGCTTTCCATGCGGAGGTTCATGATCAAAGTTCATGCCCCTCCCCCCTTCCGCCCCATCACCGCATGGTTGCATCGTGCGAGCATTGAAAATGCAGATAAAAGCATCAAACCTAATGGCCACCGACCGGGTCGTCCGCTAATGAATTGAAACTCAGTCCCGGGCGCACGCACATACACACACAACGCCATGATCCGGCTCACCAATACAAAGCTTTTGCGGGAAAACTAATAAAAAAAGATTTGCACTTTAGTTGCGGACATGGGGTTAGGGCATTATTCCACCAAAAAGAGCACGTAGCATCTCTCGCATAAGGGATCTGCTTTCGAAATATGGGTACCCAGGCCAGGCCTGAACACACATCATCACTAAGTACCACCAGCGAACGCAGAAAGGAGAAATGGATGCGCACCTTATACCTGGTAGCGGTCTATTGTTATGGAGCTGGAAGAGCTTTTATGTTGCATGCGGTAGCATAAGTACTTAGTGCCTCTTCCGAATGGCACAAATATGGCTCAATTAGGAAGGAGTTGCTGGTAAACATTGCTTTAAAATATGAAATAATCCTCAGCAAGTACCATTTCCCAAAACTACATTCCCTTCTCCGGACGTCCTAAAGGGAGATGAAATCCCGCACCAAAAAACGATAACCACGGCCACGGTGAGAAATGTAATACCGCATCGAGATCGCATCGGCGCGTATCAACCGGTCACAAGGCACTGGTTTTGCGATTTTAATTAATTTCCCGCCGCCACTGCTTACCTCCGCCAAAGGCCTAAGGACAAGATCTGCTCGAGGCTCGAGTCGGTCCCGGAGTTGGTTGGATTGGTTGGATAAAAAACGATTTACGCCTCGACCACGACGGGCGTAAATTGAAAATGATTGCTGGCCGTGCCGCCGGCCGGCTTGAAATGGAACGGCGAGTTGCAGGACGATGGCCAGCAGCAAAGGAAGAGCGAGGAAGAGAGAGTGGAAGGGCTTAGTATAAATTTACTAATTATGCGCCGAATTTATCCAATTAATTTTCGTCCCCGAGAAAGGGAACCGACACGCACACCCCGGCGTGGTGGACCAACTTTTCGCGATCCTCGCACCACTGTTCTTCATTCGCGCTCGAAATCGGATCAACTCGGATCCATGTGCCCTTGAATCGAGTTCGATGTTACCGCGGACGAACATCAATGCCGAGGACAACGCTCCTGCTGCTCCGACGCCGGCTGCCAAAATCTAAAATGGCAGCATGCCCATCGAGTAAATCACTTGCCACAACCGTTACGCTCCTGTAACGCCACCATCATCATGTATCCCCGTCGTGGTGGAGCATAAATATGTTATCCTCGTGACCGCTGTCAGGATACGGATACTTACGATACGAGAGCCCGACGACGGCCGTTGGCAATTGATGGATCATGCCATCATGTTCGCACCGTGATGGCTCGCGATGGCGCGTTTCGCGATGGCGCGTTTCCATTTTCCACTTGCCACGAGATACCACCGAGAGGCGTTTGCTGGATTTATTTTTCCAATATAAATTTCAATTTATTTTCCACTCAGTAGTGGGCGCGCCGCACCCCACGCGTACCATTTGGTGACGGCCCGGGGGTGGCGCAAACTCCATTACACTATGGGCCGGGTGCGTTACGAACGGCCAGAACCAAACCGGGTGTGGAAAATGGCAAGTCCTCAAGTGCGTGCGTGTCGGAAGCGAATTCAACGGAATTAATTTCGAATTCAATGGAATTCTATTCGATACTTGGGAAAAATCGCTTCCGAAGTTCTTCAAATTCCATCCAAAAATATCGTCAGTTCCAGGAAAGGAAGAGAATTAGCTGCTGGAATGTATTTTCGTCAAAATGACCGCAAAGCTCGATCGTCGTCGTCATGTTTATTGAATATTCTGTTTATGTAACAACGATATGTTCAGAAGCCAGCACCGCAGTCACTCAATACGCGACCCTCCAAAATGGCGAGACAAGAGTCTGGCTAGACATAATCTCGCTCGAAGGATCTGCTCCATCTGGTCCGCAGATCTCGCCTGAGACTTTCACTCACACTCAAAAACGCACCGAGGATGCGGACGCGAGTAAATAGGACGGAATTGGTTTGATTCGATTTCGTTGCCTCTGAGTTGCTGGCGTGGCAAGCGCCCGGAGGTTGTCTATCGACCAACCGAGATGGGCAACGAGACGTCGCAAGCGACGTGGACTGCAAAATGTCAATGTCGTGTTTCCGCGGGCCCCGGGAAATTCGGTCCCACAGCACTGGCGGCGCACAAACCCGAAAGCATAAGATAACATCAACCTCTCTCCCCGATTGGCTTGGAAGCTCCTCTGCCTGTTACCGACGTCCCTAAACCGTGATACCGAAGAGTATCGTTCGCATGCCGTGCTGTTAGGCCCGTCAGGGGTGACGATGATTTTGCACCGAACAGGCCTCCTTCGGAAGGCACCATCTTGTAGCAATCAAGCCTGCTGCTGTCGGTCGGTGCTGGAAAGATTTAATTATTTCTTCCTGGCACCAAACCCCAGTTGCTGCGTCCACGCCCTTATCACACCCGAATGGTGGTCCGGTTTGGTGAGCGCAAAAATAATATATCCCTCCAGTCACCTCACCGTGTGCTCACTGATCGAACGAAGGTCCTAACGGCCGGCGAGCACCAGCAGGAACGGTGGCCTACTCGTGACAGATTCGGCGATTCGCTTCCCGGCTCCTTGTACCCCCGGGGGGCAATAAACAGACACATTTCGCGATGGCGCGCTGGCAATGGTGCTGGCCTCGTGCACGGTTGATGACGGGAAATTTATAGCCTCCCGGGAGAAGCCCCCGCTGAATGAAGCGCCGCTCCTCCCGCATTGGCGTCCTCAGCTTGATATTGTTGACATATTTTATGCTGCGAGGCCCCCCCCGGTAGAAGTCCTCCGCCGGTGTGCGAGCGGTGGAGCGGTGGATTTATTTGTTTGTTTTTCGCCGTTAGAGGCCTGTGGGGAGGGGGATGCATGGTGGATGGCGGGTTGGTGGCTCAGTGTGTCACATTCGAGCATCATTACTTGCCAGCAAACCCCCGTCAGGTCCCGGGCGATCGCGCAGCATTCATCAACCGGTTCGACTGGTGGCTAAGACCTACGGGAGTCGCCAGGGCGTACGCCATTGTTCCCGAGGTTCATAGAGGAAGCCGGAGACCGGTGGAAGAGTGTCATCGATTGAGCTGGCAGCTGATAAAATACGGTGCTGGATAACTACAACCTTCTCCTGGCGTTCCTATTCCTGACAAAAGATGATAAAGAGTTCCGGTTCCGACCTGAAAGCCTCCAAGGATCACGGGGGCCAGATTTGCGACAACTACCCAGGGGACGGGGGGGGGCCCGTACCATTCGAAAACCTTTACCCTTGTACCTTTTCCAGCCGCATTAGAAACGATATTTGCCTCGGGTAGACCAGGTTGCAGGTTGCGGCCTCCGTGGATTATTACCGTGACAAATCGAAAGCAATTTTCATCGAGCACCATTATCGTGGATCAATACCCGGGAGCGACGGGTTTGGGGAGGGGGGGGGGGGGCTTCCATCGGTTCACCGTTAGAAGCCGAAGGTCGCACAACCGGGGACCCGGGCACCGGCCAGGCCGCAGACGACGTTTTATTGGATTTTGGGTGAAAAATGAAGTAACTGGCAATATCCGGAACGACGTGCAGCGTGCGCAACAGACGCGCGTGCTGGCGTGCTGACGATGGCGAACCTCCGAAGCCCTCCCAGGGGCCACGGCACGCCCAGCCGGTAGAACCGCATAATAAGGTTACAGGGCACGACGAACAAAAAAAAGTTTCAGCTCATTAAGACGATTGTTTCACGGTCGCCGCCCCAACCGACCGTATCGGGACCGTACCGGGCCGGTCGGAATGGATTATCGGGAATTTATGGAAGCCGAAGCTCGAGCTCGGGCACGTCAAGAACTTTCGGACACGCTTCGCAGTAAATTTCCTTCGCCGACGGACGCCGAAACAAAGAAAGAAAAGCGATTTGGAGTGTAAGGTGTGAGAACGGGGGACGGGTGGGCGGGGCTGGCGACCCAAAGGAAGTGATAAAAGTGCCTGAATTAGCTAATGCTTTTGAGGTGCTCCCGGAGTCCGTCATCTGGTCATTCTAGTTTCTTTTGTAGAAAGCCGACGTGGAATGCCGTGGCTGACCGAGTCCTGGTCTTCGTTCTTGGCATAAATGGGAATGTTTAATGCGACTCGCCCGCGAAACAATGCTGCTCGCTACCCACCGTAATGTATTTATGTGTATTAAAATACCCGGCACGTGCGCAAGGGGCCGCCCAACGCGAAGAGTATGTCCTGGCAGATCGCCAGTAAAAAAAAAAGGCCTAAACAAACTGACCTAAGCCTGGATTATCTGAGCTTCCGTTCGCTTGCTGCTAGCTGCTCCATTCCATTGTTCTCGTTTGCCTGTTATTCTGGGTGCCTTTCGCCAACGGGGAAAAACCCTTTCCGGGAACCGCGCAGCGCAGCTTAATCGAGCGAACTGAGGCGACCTCGGTTAGTTATTGCTGGATTTGCGGAAGAAATTGCACAGAAAGAAAAGGGCGAAGCGATACCATCGACTCCTGGTATACTCACTCTCTCTATAGGCTTCTAGGAATGGCGGTAGGCAAGATGGTTATTTGCTTTAGTGGCAAGATGGTTATTTGCCGACCATCCGGATTTTACGGCGATACTTGTACTTCTGTCGCTTCAGTTCGGTTCAGTAATTTTGTTCGTGACTAAGAGTCCGTCACTTGAGGTACTACACCAACGATGGCAACAAATGTAAGCAGACGCTGTATACCCACACGAAATTAGTCTGGCAAACAACCAGTCCAGTCCCCAAAAAGGGTGCCCATGAAGGTGTGAGTAAAGCTAATTGTTTGTCTATCCTCTTGAACACGAGTCCGTGACATCACCTGTAACGCTGCTCTCCAATAAAGGCGCCGATCTGCTCGAGATGGCGCAGAGCACTCCTGGAGATCCTGGGAGATGAACCGCAGAACACACAGAAACTCGATGACAAATTAACAAACTAACGCCCGGGCCTTCTTTCCAAGATAAACACGTGTGCGCCACTGTTGTTTGGGCGGTAAATAGTGCTCGCATCATAAACCGACGAATGAACGACTGGTGAGTCACCCACGGAGGCCACGGCAATGATGCGACGCAGTTGACTATATACACTCAATTGAGGTGTGTTTGTTTCGCTCGAATTGAATGGAGCGTTTGAGACGCCACATCAAGAGCACGGGCATCCTCAGACGCACAAAACAGCCATTCAAATAGATACTTTGTTGTTGCGGAGTTTAAACTTGCACGTAAAACGTAAAGCTGTGTCTGTGGATGATGTTGCTGTTTGACTCATCAGCTCACAGACTTATCGCTCCGTAATGTATTCCATACCATTCAAATTAGAATCCATGCCATCCTCGTCGGTACGGCAATGACGCAATAGCGATCGATCGATAATGTCCAGATTTCGGATTCAAAATATTCCATTTTTCACGAATTCTCTTCCACCGTTCTATGGAGAGTATTGAAAAAAAAACTCGCCATTGAGCTTGAATAGAATGCCAGCGTGGTCCTACAGTACCACCGATAGCTAGACAAAAGAATGAAGGCATATTCCATTTCGCAGAATCCGGGAGCTCCGATGAACTGGACTGAAGTGGAGTGTTCTCTCATCGAGTGCACTGCGTCCGCGCTGGAGAGGTTTCGGTCCGAGATTGTGATTGAACACACCACCGAGAGTCGGTCGCTATTGTTTTGCCCTTTACGCTCGAAGGTGTGGATACCAGGATATCAAAGATCGAAGTATCGCAAACGGATGGCCTCTTGTCAAAACTCAACTCATCTACTTCCTGCCACCAGCATCTGATACGACTTGCTGCTGCTGCTCAGAAGTCAGAGGCAAGGATGCCGTAACGCTCATCGACGACCGTCATCATTGCGCTGTCAGGCGTCATCTGACGAACAAGTGCACTGCAGAACGGGGACCGCAGAAACCCAAAACGGAACCAAACGAAAAATCCATCAAAAACCAAAACGACACGTTCCATAAACCACACGACGGAATCCCTTCATGAGTTCGCGTGTACCATACCGTGGTGCTCTGGTTACCAGACGTGAGCAATCAATCCGCGTCGACCTGGTGACGGTTGCGACCGGTGCAATCCTGGCCGACGTTCGTGCGTCGTGGTTGTTTGCCGGAAAGGGAGCCCGCATCATACACTACCCTTTCCTTTGCCAAAGCGCTCCTTCCAGTGCCAAAAATAGACCAAAAGCCTCGCTGGGTGGGTTTGCTTGCTTGCGAGTTTCGAGGCAACTTGCGTAGGAGATCAATAGAACGGCCCGGGCTTCATCCGGGTGTGCTCGACGTGGATGCATTAATTAGATTTCGATAGCCGGGATTGCTTTTGATTAATTTTCCCCGGGAACCACATTCGCGCACTAGGAGCCACACACCGGTTCGTACATCTCGGAAGCATCTTTCTTTCCATCTTTTGGAGTGAAGGATCCAAACGCAAAGTACAGAAAGAAAATCCGAGATTCCCACGGAACAGATTTGTGGATGTTCCGTCGTCAGGCACTTCTCGTCATACGAAGGACTGCGGGCGTGCATGCGAAGCCCGAACCCTTGTCTCATCGCGTTACTGCTCAAGTTATTTCTGCCAAGCATAAGTGAAGTCGCGTGGGAGTTTGAGATGCCTTCTGGGGGGGGGGAGGGATCCACGGTGTACGTGCTCGTGCTGGACTTGATGCGAATTGGATTTGTTTTTTGTGGGGTCGAGCATCGTCAGCACAGATCCTAGCCTAGAATAATACGAATCCGTTTGAAGCATGCTCTCATATTTGTAATCAGTTTTCCCGGAAGTGCTTTAAGATTTCAGTAAAGCCTTAACAAGATCCTCGAACCGCTGAACGCTTCCGAAATTCCACCCGTCAACGCGCTTTAAAACCGTGAATTCCTTTCCCTCAAAAGGCTCGGGACACTCTGGCACAGCCTTCATGCTGCAGACGGGTATTGCAAAACCATTGTTATGCAAGGCGCCAGTCAACGGTTGGTTGAGTCTAACCAATTCCCCCCACTGGAACGTGACGCCGATTTGAGCCCAGGGCTTGTCAGGGAATAAACAGCTACATCGGTGGTGATGGTTGTGGCTTCCTCTGGCGTGTGTCATCGTTGGCATTGTTTCGGCAGCTCTCGAACGTCGTCGTCGTCGTCGTCGTCGTCTTCATCGCCGTTGAGCGCGACCTTTTCTGTTTCCCCTGCGCGAAAGCATTAGGCACGTGACGATACTTTCGAATTTGCAAATTTGCCCCCCAGGCAACAACGCGCCTCTGCGCCTCTCTCGCGCCTGCCTCCCCGGCGTAGCTAGGACCACCGCTAGGATCTGTAGGATGTCGGGAGGCCGCATAGCAAATCTGCAGCAGAAGGATGATTTATATCATCCCGCCCAATCGCAATCGGCGACAGTCGTCGTCGTTCCCTTTGAACTTTCTAATCCACCACGTCCACAACAACATGGCCACCTCCGGGGAACGTGTGCGCGCGGCATCGTAGTGTAATCGATGGAAACACAAGGAGTCGAGCAGTCGAGAAGCAAATAAAATGGCCAACATTATCACATCTCATGCGGACTCGGCCCTCGACGATGGCGAGATTCAATTATACTTACTGTAGCGCCGCCGCAGCCGACAGTTAATGAAGCACTACCATCCGTCCATCCATCCATCCGTCCATCCGTCCATCCATTGCGCATAGCGTTCCAGCACATACCGATGTGTGCGGCACGTGCAGCGGATGCCCTTTTGCGGGCCCAGCGGCCACCGGACAGACCGATGCCAGACGTGTGATAGTGTCAAAGTCATTGCACTCGCCGCAGCCCAGACCAATTAGGAATCCTAAACCCCGGCCCCAGCGAAGGCATGCATGATGCCATTTTGCGAAGGTTCCGAAGATATGCCGGATCCAGATAACGTTCAAGGCGAGACCGGCTGGTCGACAACGATGACAACGAGAGTGACGAAAAAATGGCCGACAATAATTCATCAAAAGGACCGAATCGAACCAACAAACCAACGACAATCGTGGGGCTGGAAAGCATCGTCGAACGGGATCGCGCACGGAATCGGCCAATGTGCCATTAGCCGTGGCCACACGGAGCGAAAATTTGCGCGCAAATTTACAAATTAATGCCAAATCGTTTACGCTTCGATATGTTTACGTGGCCGGGTTGAGGAAATTAAAATCGTTTTGTGGAAGAAAAGGATTGAACACACTAGCAATGATCACTATCTATCAATGTAAACCACAAATAGAACATATTGCGAGCCCTTCCGTTTGCAAACAGCTTTTACTCTAGGTTTTACGCTCCACGGACCTATAATCGTTTGACAGCATGTAAACGGCAAGCGTAAATGTTTTGGCATTAATTTTTTCGTTTGCGCTAGAGTTTTCGCCCCGTGTGGCCACGGCTATTGAACTTTGCACGTTTTGCACGTTGCATTCTGCGCAGTACTGCACACCAGCCCTGCGTCATCCATCATCTGCTATCAACTGGTAAAGATCATTGCGTTCGCGTTCGCGCGTGCGTGTCTCGTTTGCATGATGATCCGCGTGACTGCAGCGGGGTGTAGATCTCGGTACAGCTACAGCTCCCAACCCATCATCAGTTGGAGCAAACAAATGAAGGGAAAAAAAACCATCAAATCACCATGCGAATCACACTCTCGGAGCCTCGGAGCTGCCCTGTAGTGTACTTCATCTGTACAGTACTGGCACCGACAACGGCGTAACGCTTCCGAGAACCACTACTCCGAAAGCTCGTTCACGCGCGCGCTCACGAAACGAAGCTCATTAAAGTTGCCAGGTTGGGGCTGGGGCTGGGGTTGACATCATCGTCGAACCGTCAGGAAGTGTGACAAAACTGTGACATTTATGCGCCGTACGGCAGTCGCTCGCACACACCTCGTAGCATCTCGTTAGTGTGTGCTCGGGAAATGCGGTGGAAAAGCTCTAACTAACAAGCGCACACGTGCAGCACGTTGGATTTGCACTTTTCCAATCTATTTCCCTTCTTGGGTGAGGGGAAACGAAACGGGCGTTGCATTTCGCAGCGCGACCGGAACACATCCCGGTTCCGATAGATTGACTGTACAAATAGGAATCGGTGCGGGTGTCGTGGCGTATTGACTTTTGCTGATACGTTTTCGTTTTGATATTTGCAGAATACTTGCAACGAAAACAGGAATATTACCTCACGTGCGAAAGTAAGTGGTTTTAGTTTCACATGGAATGACTTTGTAGAGAGATTTTTTTTAATCCAAAATTAAAAGAAAACATAGTAAATATACAGAAAAGTTAAACATACTTTTCGTCCGCTCTTAGATGAGTAAAAAATAACTGAAAAGATACTCAGAAATAACGCATTTCGCGTTATTACAGAGAATATAAAATGAAAACGAATAACATAAGATGTTAGGTTCTGAAAATTGGAACCAGGAATGACAGTATGCAACACACTTTTCAATAAATAAAATGAAATAAACTTAGCAAAGGCGAAATTCACAGTTGAAACACGATACAAACAGAAAATGATTCAAGAAGACTTTATTTAGAAAGCAAACCTACACTGAAAACAAAATAGAAACGATGTTTCTCTTTTTTTTCTCGTAAATAATAATGAATAGATTGACCCTTGGTGCAAAAACAAACATTTCAAAGACATTATAAATAGAAGGTAACGATGCAACATTTGCAGAAGCAAACAACATTAAAAACGTATAATACCAAGCAGGTGCTCATTATAAAATGGCAAAAGAACGTAAAACACAATAAAATAAAGTACCGAGCAACGACGACGACGACAACAACAACGGGACAAAAACAGAATAACAACCCCGTGATCGTTCATTCACACCCCGACCGACCCACTGTCGGTGTGATGTCCGTGATAAAGCAAACCCTGCTTCTAGCACACTACTAACCCGGATGTACGGAACTCCTCGTCCGTAGACGACGAAACCTTCACGCTCGTGCCCTTACGGATCGCCGCCTGAAATGCACAGTTAACCCGTTGTCGCACGGCTTCGTTCCGCTCCTTCGCTCGGTACCTCCTCGGTTCTGAAATGCACGGTCCACCGTCAGTCCTACCCCTTGCGTTCCGCGGGTCCACGTTCAGGTTGTTATGTGTTTGTTCTGCCCGCAACCTTCTTCTAACCTTCTCCGTCCGCGTGACATCATCACGAGCATCATCGTCATCATCAAATCATCCTGCTGCTCGTTCACCGTGCGGGTTCGTGTCCCTCGGCATGTTGTTGAGTTACCCTTTTTAAGGCGGGATGATAATTACGCCCCAAGTTTGCTGATGTCTGCACACCCGTCACTACCTCACCGCGTCCCGAAAAAAAAAACAGAAACGCAAAAAAGAATCACTCTCTCTCTGTGTTCCATGCTACCTTCGACCTACCTACGGTAATGATGTGCGAACTGACGAGGGAGAGAGGCGAGTGTATCACTTCACAACCCCGTTACCGACAACTACCCTACGGACGCAGCAACCCCGTCAAGGCGATGTCGAGTGTTCGAGTGCCAGGCGTCTATGCGCCGTGTGTGTGTGTGTGTGTGTACGTCCAGCATCGTCGTTTTAATTGTCCCGGCCACCAATTCAAGGAGACAATCCCCATACGTACATACCGATCGGCGATAGAAGGCGTTGCTGCACCGCCAGTACAAAGCAACCTCTTGGAGGTCTCCAAGTGAGGACCGAAAGATTCGGTCACGAGGATCGCTTACTGCGTTTCGTGAATCGTTTCGAAAGCGCTTTGGCCATCGAAACGGCCTCAAACAGTCGAACGCACGCACATTCGTCATGATTCGTCACCCCCACTCGCGAATCGATCCCCGGGGTCCGGGGACGCACCTCGCGCCCCAAAAATGAGTTATTTATCTGATCCGCACACAGTGATCCGCGGGTGCGGTACGTCAGGAACAGGTTTTCGCGATTGGATTGGATTTTGTTATTGTTTCGTTTGCGGGCCGCAGCTAGGTCAGCAGCACCGGCAAACGGTCGTGTTCTGCCCGGGGCCATTCAACAATAACAACAACAACAACGCCCGAACTGGTGCTGTTCGATTGATCCGCGAGATTGCCATTCCCGGGCTAAGGGAGGTCAACAAATTGGGTGGAGGGTTTGCTCGAGGCGTGCGAATAGCGAAAGGGATCCCTGTTTTGGCTCTGGCGACCACCGGCCCGTAGAGGGCGCACTTCGTAGTTTTGGGAATGTGTGGAATAGAGGGTGTGAGGTGCGTAATGCCCGCCGGCATGCATTCGGCATTGCTCACGTTCCATTCAGGCCTCCGGGACCGAAGCAGAGATTCGATTCGCTGAGAGCTCACACTCAATGCCACTACCACCACCACTACCGCTGCCAACTGTTGAATGATCTATTGACGGTCTCATACTACTACCTGCCTGGGATATGCACACCGTTGGGGATATGCACACCGTTGTAGCCGTTGTCGAAGGTCGAGAGGAAATAAAATAAATCTTTACTGCGTTCAGATTACAAGACCGAAGATCTCCGCTTTCGCGTCCTCCGAAGATTCTAAGTGACTTCAACTGCAAACTTTTGCGAGTAAATTGCTGTACGGGTCCTCTGGTTCTGGGCTCTGGGGGCTCTATCCCCCCATCAAAACACGGACCATCAATCGTAGCAGGATGTTGCACTCAAACTCGCCACCACCCAACGAGGAGCGACCATCGAGAGAATCGAGGCTCGTAGAGAACAAAGAGAACCCTAACCATAAACTCCGCATGTCCGTGTCTACCTTTGGATCTGACGCCCACTTTGGCCACTTCATGTACCTTTTTCTGCACCTTTTGTGCCCCTTAAAGAGAGAATCTTCTCGGATCTAGATAGCAACAAACCGGGGCCGCCGTCGCCGCCGTCGCCGCCGTCGCCGCCGCCACCACCACCGCGTCCCTTCGCTCTTCTAATTGTGATAAATTATGTGTTGGCAAAAACGCTTCGAATGTTTATCATCATTAGGTGCGATGTAATTTATAGTATCAGACCGCACACAGGGGCAGTGCAGACCGGTGGTAGTGGTGGTGATGCTGTTGCAAACCCTTTCCTCCTTCTTCTTCGCTCCAAAGGTGCATCCTTTGCCGAAAGCATATAACCACCACCACGGAACATCGTAACGTAACGGAACGATAAATCGCTGTTGCCCTTGGCGGCCAACGTTGTTTGTTTTAGAACGCTACGCGATGGATGGAGTGTGTTCTTCGCGGGACTCTCTTCATGCACACACACACACACACACACACACACACGCACATAGACAAGGAGGGAAGTGCCAATTCATTTCACTCGCGAAAACATATTTTTAATTAAATTCACCTTTTTCCCGGGAGGTGGAAAGAGGGGTTGGCCACCGGAGTCGTGCAGCATTGGCCGAGGAGTGCTCTGATACTTTGTACCTAAAGAGGTTGCTTTCCCGGGAGGGGGCCAGTGACTCACAATCGAAAGGATGTTACATAAATAGGGAACGGGAGCGTTCCATGTCGACATAGCATAGGCATTATCGATCCAATCGTTCCAATCGTGAGCCATCCTCGCCCACCGCCACTCGATCGATCGTAACTGAAACGTGAATTCCCTGCGCCAAAGTCAGCACCGCCTGCCTGCCTGCCTGCACGCCATGACAGTAGAAGAGAGTGAGCCAGGTCTGATCGAACCTGGAAGCCCCAACCATCAATCAATTAGATGCCCTTCGATATCGAACCAACACATTAAACACACAAATACAGCGATGTGTAGGACCACCCACCGGTGATGTTGAGAATATGGTAAACTTTTACTTTGGATCCGGGATCCCTCCCTGTCAAGACATCGCGGACCCGGCGCGCGCGTCATTTTCGCATAAAAAGCATGCGAAAAGCCTTTGGTACGGCCCACCGAGTGAAGGCCCGTTGGAAAAGTGAAGCCAAAATCCGTGCGAAAACACAACACACCCATCCACCTCCCATCCCGTCCTGTCCCGTCCCGTCCCGTCTTCTAAATTGGCGCTCGCGGGCATTTCTCATCAAACAGCGTAACGTTCTCTGTTTGACGCGCGAAATCCGCAAAAGTGAAAATTGATTTGTTTTTACCCCCATGGCCACACGCCGCGGTGTGTGGTTGTTGTGTACGGTGTACGGAGTACACCGGTGGTGTCTGTCTGCAACATGAAATCCGATTTTAACACTTACTTTCGAACTTGCTCGATTTGTTTACGCTCCACGCTGGTGGTATCGGAATTTAAAGGGCTCTCCGTGTCGGCATACAATTCGACACACGAGGATTCGTGATGAAACATCATGCGCTATATGCAGCATAACCCTCACAATGCGCCAGTAGTACACTTCACCGATGATGGCCGATCCGTTAGCCTTGACCACCATCAGCAGGGGGGGGGGGGGCACCATCTTCGATTTTGAGCTTTTGATCGTGAGGTTTGCGATTTGGTTTGGTAACGATGTGTCTGAGGTCATCTCACACACTCCGGACACCAGCACCGTCATCGAGCAGGTATTGACCAGACTCCTTGGAGCCGTATAACTGGTATTAGCTACTAGTCGTCGTCGTCGTCGTCGTCGTCGTCGTTAACGATGCGTTATTGAGTGGAGATGATTTTTTGTTGTTGATCCCTCCAGCGTTCTCCTTCAAAACCGTCCTCATGGCGGCCATATTGGAAGCAATCGACTGGCAGATCACACACATAATGACCACAATACCGCTTGGACCTACAGCAGCGGAGCCATTGTTTAGCTTTAAAGTTGCAGTAGCCACCCTTTACTACCAATACTGCATAACGTGGGGACATCGCTTGGTCTTTGTAAAGAGCTCCTCCTGGCTGGCAGCTGGCAGGTCTCGGGAGGTCAGAATTCAATTAATAACAATTAATGCATTTACTGCTGGCAGATGCACCATCAGCACCAGCACAAGCAGCACAGCGAGAACGCTATCCAGACATTCTACCAGACGTCCGGCATCGGTTGAATGGAAGGGCCGGCAACGGGTTTGTCAATTAAAAGGTCCCGCAATCTCGCGCAGCTTCCATCCCCCGTCCGGCAGACTATCCACCGTCATGCCCTTCGGCTGCAGGGACGGACATGGACGAACACACGGCACCTTCACTTCTTATGCTAATGGAATATCGACCTAACGGAGAACAGCCCCGTTAGTGTGCGGGACGAACACGAGCGAAGCGATCGAAGGGACGGGGTCTGATCTGACATCATCACGCGCCTCTATGTACGTTCCCACAGTTGCAGGACTGTTTGACCCTTACGAACCGAACTCCCTTCCGGTCGATCGCGTCTTGGTCAGTTTGTTCGACCTTCGATCTGGTCGTCTAACTTTTGAACTATCAACACGAGCCGCAACCTGTTCCTTCCACGGCGATCACGCGTGGATCACGAGCGAGCGAGCAAACGGTGGCCTTAGTGTGCCGGATAAGCACACGATGTACCGGATCGCTCACAACAGGGCATGCAACATCTCTTGAAGGTGGTCTGCGCCTCACGTGCGCCATGTGGGGGGAATTTCTATCGTGAATGAAACGTGAGCTTCTCAACCCGGGCTGACGGAGTTTACGGATTCATTTCGCTGCGCCATGGACGGAAAATCGTTTACCAATGAGCAGTGTGTGTGTGTGTGTGTGTGTGTGTGTGTGTGTAGAAGGTAGTACATTATTTGTAAACTGTTGCTTCTACGCCTTACGGCACAAATAACTAGTTCAACGGGGATGTTATGTTTTCCTGGCAACAATCGAATGTATTTACCGTCACCAGACTTGACTTGTTGACTTGTGTGTGCCGTTGTCCTAGAAGTCAACGCGCGTTGGTCATCTGGCACCAAACCGCCAGAAACACGCAAAGGTAAGCATTGTTTGGATGTTTTTGGTTTTGGTTCGCGATCAGTACCGCAACATCAGCATGTTTCTATGATGTCCACTGGCAAACCATGCCACTGCCATACGCTACCCCCCGGGGGGGTTCTGGTTGCTAGTCGGCGACGCGAACAGCACACCGTTGCCGTGATCCACGCCGTGGATGGGGAGCCAGCGCCGCGTCGAGATTGAAATTCAATTATGACAACGATGAGCGATTCCGACCAGAACAGAGGGGGATGGAATAAAGGGGGGGGGGGGGGGGGGGGGGCGCTGAGTCCGAGTAAATAATTTAACTTCTGCTGACTGCTGGCTGACCCGTTTGCTGTTCAAAACATTCCACAATCAGCACCCACCACGACCGCCACCGCCACCTCTTCTCCGGCACGTGTTCTCTCGATCACGGCGAACGGCCAACCATCGGTTCCGTCGTGGCTATAAATAAGGTTTTTATAGTTTCGTTTCATCAGCCAACCAGCCAACCAACCAGCCAACACTTCTCCTTTTATCTTCTCTTTCCCCAATCCCTCGCCAGTGACAGCAAAAGATGCAGAGGCTCGCCAGCATCCAGGTCCCCGTTTCGAAGCCTCCATTGTCATCTAGGAGTGCCTGCTCGGTGTACCGTTAGCAGCGGGCCCCAGACGGACTGGCCAACAAAGGTTCGCGAACAAACCGCAAAAACCGTCCAATAAAACCTGAAAAGCCATCGAGCATCCGATCACTTGACAGCTCGCGATTGTGTGTGTGTCCGTGTGTTTTGGATCCTTGATTTTTATGTTCTTTAAGCCTTCGCGGTCTTAAATCGCGACACGGAACCTGCGTCTGACGTAAGCGAGCCTCTCGAAGGTTGCGTGCGAATCAAAACGCTAATAGCAACTGGTAAGTGAGACTCAAAAAGTTACAGAAATCGCCACCGCTCATCGACGACAAATAGTTTCTACATTCGACAAAGTACAAAAATAAGGAAAAGGGAACTTACTTGGAAACCACACCGCTTTCGAGTGTCCGCTGGTCGCACGTGTTTTTCGAGGTTGTTGGCTCGTATCAATGCGAACTTCGAAGCTCCGCCAAATTCACTTGCCGCGGATGAAAGGGCACCCAACCCCCGAAAAAAAACTTCAACTCAAGACCCCGAGGCGTATTTTTGGACGCGTTCACCCTTCGCGCAGGATCCGAGATTCGTCGCCCCGGTTCGTCGCAGCTGCAATGGCGCGGAGCTTTTACTCCGAAACCGATGGAACCGGTTTGGTGGAATGCATAAATTTCGCCAGCATCACATCGAGCCGGTCTCAATGTACATGTGTGTGTGTGTGCGTGTGTGTTTGAGAGAGAGGGTTCCCTTTTTCGGCCAGGGGGTTCCTTTATCTTTTATCACCAACCTGCGTGGTGGAGGCTCAATTTATTGGAACAACCCCCGGGACGGGGAGCTGGGACGCTGACACTTGTGCTGCGTTATTTATTCGCAATTTTTTCTTTTTCACTTTTTCGCGCTCTTTCCGTTGTTTCAATTTACCACTACCGGCAACGGTTCTGGAACCCGCGTATGCGGCACAATCATTGGCCAAACCAATTGTAAGCTCGGGATCGATCGAGGATTGTTGAATTTTCCGCTTCCGCTTTCGGTAAACGGAATCACTTCATTTCCGCCTCGCCAAAACAACAAAAAAAAAACAATCAGCACCATGCACGCACGCGTTTCGGTCACGAAAAGGAGATTAAGCCTTCGCACGGCCAGCAGCCTCCAGGAGGAGTTATCACCGGAGTCACGTTTTGTTACTTTTCTCCGGACCGCGCGGTTGCGGCTCGTAAACAGCAGCACGACAGCACGACGGGCAACTCACAATATCAACGCTATAAACACGCTTCACTGCACGTGCACAACACCAACAAACGAGGGGGCAGCCGTCTTGGAGATGGCCAGAAATTCAAATTAATTCGAAATCAACCTTATCATCTTTCACGCCCGTCGCTAATGCCTGGGAGCGGGATTTTTTTTTGCTTTCGCGTGGCCACAACACCAGCAACATTCACTGACCTGCGTCGGTCGGACACCAAAACACTAGATCGCGTAGTAGATTATGGGGGATACGGGAGATTATGCTGGCGAGAGTGGCACCGTCCGATGCGATCCGATCCGCTGCACGTTCGTTCCGTGAATCGCGAGGCTTCCGGCGTGCTGGGTCCATGGCGCCCCCATCAGCCGGAGATCTTCGGTGAGTTTTTGGTGAGAAACCGGTGAGAGAGCATTATTTGTAGTAGCTACACGCGGTGCCAGAAGAATGGTAGCACCTCGGATTGGGAAAACAATTTATGAAAATGTTTCTTCTAATGTGTTGGACGTTATGATTTTTTTTATATCAATTCCATAGGAAATATTTTAGATTTTGGCATCGTTGTTCCAAAGAATATCGAATTAATGAATGTTAAATAAAGTTAGATGAACATTTTGCAAAATTGATAACATAGAAGATGGACCAAATTTTAATCGAAGATCGTAAGTATTTTGTAGTAAATTATTTTTTGAAAATCAAACAATCATCTCGTATTGGAAATCATGCTGATGCCACTTACTTTTCGCCGAGTGTATGCGCCAGAAAGCCGAGAGAGAGCGCCGAGAGCACCGAGAGCTTCGGTACTAAAGCGTGGCGCCCGAATCGTCGCTCTCAGCCCACGACGACGACGGCGACGGCTATGTCAACAACGAAACAATCCCCCACCTTTAACAAGCGCCCGCCACAAATTTGTCCTACGAAAACATAGGCTCCGGAACCGAATTCAAAACACCTTCAACCAAGCTGTTGATTCACTTTGCTCGATGCGCTTGCCGTGCAGTTGATTTTTTGTTTGTTTTTTGTTCAACTTCTATGGTTTCTTTTATGTTACTGAGCTTGTTAGTGTTACAAAATGCTTTCCGAGAAATTATTTACTAACTTTTTTCAGATCTGCATCATTTCACTTTGCTGGCGAATGTCTTCCCTCTTCGAAACAAAGGAATGCCACTGATTAAGCTCCATTTTGGTTCACGGATAAAACCGTTAATTTTCTCATACATTCTGCGGCAGAAGCAAGGTTGATTATCGGATGTATCAGGCCAAAATGACATGCATCACGCTCGGCGATGGAGTGTGGGAACTCGCGACGAACTGGCAAACCTCAAGCCTCAAGAAACCTCAAAATTATCTCCTACAACATACAACATACAACGCAGCAGCTGAAACTGTTCCCGGTGCGTGCTCGAAGTCCTTCAAACCCGTTTCAAACCCGAGAGCCGTGCCGGTAGCAACCGGGCGGGATGTGACTCGTTTGGTAGAATTAATTTGGAAGATGCTACCGAGGATAAGAGTTTGGAGTGCGTCGTCGTCGTCATCGTCGTCAGTGGCGGGAAAGAAATGGAACGAAGAGGAACGCATACACACATACACACACACACCACACGGGCGGAATGGGACGAACTGCTCATAATGAGCTCCAGAATGCGCCTCAAAGAACCGTCAAACCAATCCAGCGGTAAGTGCACAGCAGTCCAACAGCAACGAGCATGGCATTGGCAATGGCGACGAGACAAAGCGAACCACTTGACATTCGTGCTGAAGATGGCACGCGGGACTTATCAACCGGACGAGCCGCACGTATCAGAGCAGCACACTCATAATTGCAACTGTCTCGAGTAGTGGCTGCTGTGTGGCTGTGGTTGGGAAACGATCGGAATGATTGTCTAAATTAATGCATACTTTGCTGGAGATGGTTCATCGTCCCGGTGATAACGTCAGAGAGCGTTAGACCTGCTATTTAGCTGTTTGATCAACAGCACATTAAAGAATGGAGATATAATTGTTATCAGAAAGATGATCCACGCAACGGAAAAGAGATCTTGGGTTAAATAGAATAAATATTAGTTTCGAGTTGCGCTCTTACAAGAATTAAACCATAATCAAACGACATTAAAATATATACTTTTATTAAACTCGGCAATACTACCTCATGCGAAGTGCTACACTAATGCAGAAACTATGCTAAGTGACTTTTAAATAAATACTTTCTCAAGAATTATGATAAGAGGAAGTGCTACTGCCGTCCAGGGCCAACAAAGGTCAATGATAAATTATCGTTCGCTTGATTTGATCGAGCAATTGAAATCAGTTGCGTTGACCAGTCGACCAGTTGGGGTCATCACGTCATCATCACGGGTATTTCATGATCGCCCAGACCGCTTACATCAATCGTTCCGATCTGGCGCCACACTGAGGAGTCTGTTCAGGGCCATCATATCGTTTTCGCTAGGCTGGCACGTTTCTTTCTTTTCCGTCACTACTGTGGCCAAGTATTCTGCGTTGGACGTTGGACGTATTCGTCTATTAGTTCTCTGTAATCCCATAAAAATCCTCAAAATCTGTTCGAGTTGTTTAGATCTAATAAACCTATTACAATAAGGTGAAGGTAGCGTTGTTCCAACTGCCTTCCAAGAAATCGAAGCGATGGGGTTGTTTGTCCCACGAAAGTCTACTCCATTTCGTTGAACCACATCTATTCTCGAAGGCCATCTTCGGCTTAACCTCTAAAGATGTCTCTTCCACTTAACACACACACACACCCTCCCCAAGATAAAGGCTTCTTCCTGTTTACTTGTTAGGGTGGCAAGTTTATGCTCTCTGAACCCAATCGAGTAAACGCTGGCCAAGGTGTTTCGGGTAATCGTTTGTCAAAAGTTTCGCACTTCCCGGGGCCGCTCTACTATCGGTCCCGGGAAATCGGCAGCGCCGTGCCGGTGAGCATTAATATTCATGGTTTATGATTATTAGAACATTATGCTAATCGAATTTTACAGCCCATGAAATGGCGAGCCTACGGTGGCATCCTCCCTTCATGGCGGTGCGGCACGTTCGGTTTGCTGAAATTTTTCTCGAATCGAGGACCGAAAAGAAAGGTTTTCAGCATATTTTTTAGGGACGGTGGATGCTGCCGATGTTTGTTTGTGTGAAAACAGCTAGTTAAAACAATGGAGATAGGATGAATGTCAATATGTACATAACTTTTGATAATTGGAACACTATAAATTGCTTTCAGGGAAACTTTAGCGATGGAATTCTACATACACACATGTTGCATATAAACAAAGAAGATACCAACATAAAACATAAATAATATTCCTCACTGATAACGGTAATGCAACATTGCAGCAAATACCCTCGGCTTCATCAGCAACTCTACCTGTACTAAGACGTCTAGAAGTTGTAAAGCAATTCATCCCTTACGCTCATCCGTCACATAAACTCCCGAGCGGTGGTCTAATCACATTTGCAGCACTGCAACGCAACCCAAGAACACCATCTTCAACGCTTCGCTTGGCCACAAATGATAGACACACCGAAGATGGATGGGCTCGGGTAGCGTGCAGCCCGTCGTTAGCCGGCCGGTAACTTGTCGAATTATCAATTTCATCTCCTTCACTTGCAAGTGCAAGTGGGCGCTTGCTTCCCCCCTTACCCACCCACTCGACCCTCTCCAACCACTCGACACGACAACTCGATCAGGCGCAGTTTTACTAAATTACCATATCGGACCCCCCGCTGCGGTAATCCATCAAGCCGGCTCAAGCAGTCGCGGCATCGCACGTCGGACCCAGTCGGGCCCAGACTGGCCCGGTTCAAGCCGTGTCTCGAAGGCCGATGATTGCACCGATGTCAGCCGCATCATTGCATCGTGTCTGTACTCCCGTACTTAAAATGATTAATTTCTGCCAGCGAACGAGCAGGTTGTGTCTGGGCGACCGGGACTTCCATCTCCCGGCGACGGGACGTTACATCGCCTGCCACGCAAGAAGGGGCAACCCGGGGCAACGAGCAGCATAATCCTGTTCTCGGCATCCCGGGAGTGGTGACTGGCGACGCTATCTGTCGCTTTACCAACATGCGACTAGCGATGTAAACGCGCTTATCGAACAGTAATCGGCTAAATGGTGGCATCGTGTATCAGCAGCCCGATCGATCCGATCGAATCGAACCCTACGATCGATGGCGGTTTTTGCGTAATCCGAAGGAATTAAGGTGGTAGGTAGTTGAACTGATTGCAACACTGTCACCGAGCGGTGATAAAAGTGAAACAGTTATGTAAAGCGGCCACCACTGCCCGCGAAATGTTCTTGTTGTACTTTTACAGCTTTAAGCTGATCAAGAGTTATGATAAGGTTGAGTGGAAAATGCTTTTCCGAATTATCGGAAAAAGCAAAAGTGCGTCAGTATGCAAGTCATATGGTTTGATTATTTTGGAAATTTCATTAACAGACATACATACGAACAGACGCGATGAACCTGTTCGAAGCTCCATTGTTTCACCATACCAGGCGCCGTTTGTAGCAATTTTTCGCTCGAAAGACTACGCAGCAACGCATTGAAGGGCGCGATTGCTAACGCACAACGCCAATTACTATCCACCCAACGAAACGGTAAAGAGGATGATGAAGACGTTTACCAACGCTTTCCTCTCTCCCTTTATGCTCCATATCAACACAACAAACACAATATCGCTTGGTAAGTCTTGAGCAGCAGCAGCAGCAGCAGTAGCAGCATCGACGGTATGCGCAGGTAACCGGAAAATAATTGGAAATCGGAAAATGCAATACAATATTTTCATTCCATCATTCCAAGGGTGGGGTTCGCAAACCCCCGCCTGGTTGGTCTGGCAACCTTTCTTCTGCTAATCGGATCATAAACCGCTCTCTGCGTGTGGTTCATCCCCCTTTCTCTTTCCTTCCCTGGTGGAGATCCGTGTGTCAACCAAACGACAAACGTCAGATGCAGAATGTGTCCGGACAGGAGGGCAGCAGCAGTATGACGCTGGTATGCACTCTGTCGCATGTATGCATTGCAGTTTTGCGAAGGAGAAGCTGCATCCGGTAGCAGCATCCCAACCAAAGGGCACAAGCTTCACGCAATCCTGCTTCAGCTCCAGCTGTGCAGACACATATGTGAAGGCGAACATATCATTATCGGTGGCTCACCGAAGGAGCTGTCTTGTGTGGGTGTGTGTGTGTGTGTGCTCGCTGTTGTCTGAGCATGTCTTATGCTGCCGGGAAGAGTACTACCGGTGATGGTTGAGCTTCCAGTCCTCTCTAGCGACGGCGATGCTATCGATAATGAAAAATGCAAATTCCACAATCTCGTCGACGACGACGACGACGACGAGAGCTTCCCGTTGACGTCCGGCCCGGGATGGTTATGAAACCTCGCCAGAGCCAGAGCAGAAAGACGGGGGGAGGGAAGCAAAAAGGGACATTTACAAAACCGGGAATTCAATCCTTTTTTCGTATCCCCGAGGATGCGGGTAAGCAAACAGCAATAACAACTTCCACCGCCTGTTCTCCTGGTCCGCCAGCTGCTTTTATCTCCCCCAGCCCGGTGTTGGATCATTCTCTTGGCCGGATGAGCACAGCAATGATGTCCTTCCGCCGGTGCCGCCACCGCCATTGCCATTTGCATTCGAAACAATGTCTGTTTTTATGTCTGGCGGCCGGAAGGGAACAAGGAGAACACAAGGAGATCGCTTCCAAACGAATGCACCAGCTGCACCGGGGACGAAGGATTCAATAACCATCCAATCGGGATGCTGCGGGCTCTGCACCAGTTCTGCACCGATCTGCCGCCGCCGCCGCCGCCTGCGATGTGCACAATCGTGCAAAAGGGAAATTCATTAAACACAGAGACCAGGTCAGACACTCGGATGATGGTGATGATCCAGGTCATTGAGGCGTCAAAAAACGGACTCATGTGGGACTGTACATCGCTCCCCGTGCACGAGGTGAGTAAACATATTTACATGCTGCCAATATGCTGACGGCGACTGCACGAGGGTGTTAGCAAACATTCCTCCTCCACCATCTTTCGCTCATCCGGATAGCGAATGAACCAGTATGTGTAAGACCGGGCACTGCATTATGAATCAATTTCTAATTCGAAATTCGATGAGACCGAACATTTACTTCGTGAATCTTTAACCCACGCCAAACTCCAGCACGTTTTGCATGGAGTGAATTATGCAAACGCTTCTTGCGCTCGCTCCCACATAGAAGGGGAGGATGCAATGCAAACGATTGTTTTTTTTGTTTTGGCGGTGAACCATCGCGATTGGAGTGGAATTTTCATCTTCATTTTAGATAAACATCTGCCATCGCTGGCAACCAATTTGGCACTGGCGTAGGATACACCGAAGCTCGATAAAGGATGCAGCAACAATACCGATTTGGTTTCTTGGAATCAGGTCAACAATTGTTTTTTTTTCTTTGTTTTTTTGGTACGAACCGCGATGGCGAATCCTTAACGGTCTTGCAGTTGATTGAGTTTCCATAATTTATTGAAAGTATCTCTTGGGAAGTATTCTTCTCACTGCAACGAGGATGTTGTTGCTGTTGATAACAATTGGCACAAAGAAGCATGATTTTGATCATCGTACACCATGCTTGTCTTTATGCTGATGGCATTTCAATGAGGCAAACCAAAGATCAGCAACAGGTACACACACGCACACACATACAGACATTACCGCGGAATTGATTTACTGTCCCTGCATCAACCTTATGATCGCCTCGAGCACCACAGGTGAGCATAATGAAAGAGAAAGTCGTCGGCAGTGGGACGATGAGAACGAACCTCACTCCGCAGACAGTGCAGGCAGCAGCATATCGGATGCTGCAGCGCAAAGTGCAGTCTCACCACTTTGCCAAGGGGAAGTTCCAAAAGCAAACCATGGTGGTTTAATGTATTACTTGCCACATGCTGTTGCATTTATTTTTTATCATTATTGATTACCACGCCAGCCGCTTGCATATATTGCATTACGGATTGCATTACCTGCTTCTCCCACGGTGGACAAAAGATGCCAAAATATCGGCGCAGCATTATTTCGCCTCGGTGCACCGTGTGCGTGCAGCGGGACGCAGCTCGCAGAGCATCAGGATGGTTGATAATTGTTAACAAAAGACCCCCTCCTGGCCGGCAAAAAGGTGATCAAGAGGAAAGAGACAATCTGACCGTACGGACAAATCGGCGACGATGTAACACTGCTGCGTGCGCGGTTAAAAGGCGTAGAAAGCGAGCAAAGCGCTCGCGCGAAAGGAGTGCCCAAGAAAGCTTTCTTCCATACACGACGGCGGAACCGACGACGAAGTGACGAAGGACAACCTGTTTCTTTCCCTTTTTTTTTTTTTGGTTTCGAATGTCAAAATACAATCTCCTACCGGTGTGTGTGGAGTGGGAAGAGGGTGTGATTGCGCACCCCGTTAAGTGCACGGTTTAGTGCCGTTGTCCGTGCTCTTGCGTCCCCGCGGTGCCCTAACGGATAATGATGGTAATGAATCTGTAAAGGTACTTGGGTGTCAGCGTGCATTCCATCCTGCCCTTCCAACGATGCGGCCCTTGCTGGACGTTGGGTTATAAAACCTTTCAGTCTGCCGGTGACAAAAGGGAATCATCGTTAAAGGAGGAATTTTGCGGGATTCCAAAACGCGTCCTTCCGATTTACTGGAGCGTGAAATTCAATCAGAAATCAGAACAGGAGTCGCATGTATGTTTTATTAGTCATAAATCTGGGTTTTACTTCACGAAGCAAGCGATTTAAAAAGAAATGGTATGTTATAAACTATGAATAAACCAAATGGTACGAGAAAGCTTAATCCTGGAAAATCTAGCTACTATATTGCATCCTTTGGCTGCATCGTGAAGTATGAGCTGTTGGTCATTACCCTGCAAATTTGAAGAGATTTACAGGTTTTGCTCCCTCTGAGTAACTCACGTGATTCTCATTAATGTTTAATCAGTATCGCAAAAGTATCGCACTTCAATGAAAGCATTTTCCATCCCTAAACTTCAGGCATTGGTGCACCTATCAGTAACTACTGGTAGTTCCATGAATTCGGTGCCAGTAACGCAACGTTAATCACGAGCTTACAATGTTGCGATATGGTACCACTGTCACAAAAGACGATCAATCTTCCATACACTCATACATCCGCCACTATTGTTCGAGCTTACTAGTCGACATCGCACGGAATATGCAAAACAAAACCCCACCAACACGACAGAAAAGGGTGGTTGTGCAATCGTGATCAATATCTCCTGATCCCCGATGCACCGTGGAACGTCCAGGAAGCGGCACTATATCCGCCATCGCCAGCCGCCAACATCATCAGACGGACGTGTACAAGTTGACGAATGCGACAGTCGGGGTGTAGCCCCAAACGGATCCAAAATCTTGCCGGAGGAGATAACCGATCAATCGATCATCATCGGGCGGAGCCGCGATTTCTTCGGCTGATGCTGATGATGATGATGATGTCAAGGATTTGCTGGCAAATGCTGCCTGCCACTCCTAGCGTAGTGACAGAGTGGTTCGCGTGCGGAGAAAGTGACGTGTGCCGATCTGCCGGAGCAGCAAACTGTCACTTCTGTGGCGCTAATCATCAAAACCGTACCGGTGGCGGCAATTGTTTACCACCAGCTCAGCCAACCATGCGAACGAACATACGTACGAACGTCGCGAAACATAAAACCATATCCGAAAATTAAAACACGACCAGACACGCGGCCACGGTCTCGATTGAGGAGGAGCAGGGTGGTCGGTTCGGTAATACGTTGACTTCACGCCGGTTCGCCGGTTTGCCGGTTACCTCAGGTGCTCAGGTTCGACGTTGATTTGTGGTTTGCCGAAGGGTAATGACGGGGCGCGCAAATTCGTAGCCAACCGTAGCTATCGCCGTAGATCTAGCGGCTTGCCAATATGTAGCACCAACTGTTTCGCACTCTCTCTCTCTCTTTCACTCTCAATGGGGGCGCTCTAAATCGATGTCTAGATCTAGCTGAAAGCGATAGAGCAATAGAGAGAGAAAGAGAGAGAGAGAGAGACACACAGTCACACGTGGTGTGGTCGCGGTCGCGTCGCTTATCGTCAACTCCACTGCCACTGCCAGAGCGGAGAAAGTGATGCTGACATAACCAAGGGAAGGAAGAGGGGCGGTGGGTTGCGTTTTATTTTCTTTTATTTTTCCCGTATTTTGAGTATTAATTCACTTTATATGCACATTGATTTGCGCCCCCTCCCCCTGTCCACCACCCACACACCGCACCACCCACCACGCCAGACACCGATGGGATTAATGTTGATCTTGATTACAATAATTTAAATTGGCCGCCGCATCGCGCAGTGCTCGCGGGTGCGGTAAAATGGCGTGCAGATCACGTTTCAATCAAATCGAATTCCACCGTCCCTGCCGGTGTCGGAGCGGTGGCCACGCGCCCCCATGCACGCCCGCTGATCGAGTTGAGCATGAAATTGATGGCTAGAGCAACCGTGCGCAACCGTGGGTGTGTGTGTGTGACTATCGAGATGGAACAAACACTCACCGCCGCACCGTGTCATCACTGATAGCGATGAAAGTCTGAAACCGCCTCTTTTCGGAGCGACCGGATCGAGCGATTAAACGTTGAATTGCGTGGAAATGTAACAGTATTTTCGGCCACCGCGGATCGTGACTTCCTTTTCTCGGGCCGGAAGCACGGTTGCACCGAACCGGAACAACGGAACGGAGCGGACTGAATGTTGCATCAAGGGTATCGCCTATCCATTGTAAACTCCATGCACAATCAATATGATATGTGTAAAAGAAATGTATCATTTGTTGTGGCCACCTCCTTGGGAAGGCTCTATCGTTTCCAGCAGATGCAGCTAGCTTGCTGTATTCCAGGAACCGGTTGAAGAGCAACCTCTCACCGCTTCACTCAACATCGACGCGTTCGACAACGCGAGCCTGTCATCCCGAAATTATGTAAAATTTTGCAAACCGTGACATGCGGAGCATAACGGAAAACAACAAAAAAAACAACCATCGAAAACCCGCAATCGCCCTTCCGTATAAGGCGCTAGCGTGTCGTGTCACTCACAGACATGCTGGAAAGCGCGACAGATACAGAAAGAGAAATGAGGTGAGAGTAAGGAATCTTGGTAAAACAAGGAAGCGAAGTAAACGCGGGAACCTTCTTCGCTCACTTCCAAAATACTTCTTCCGTGCAACGGTATCTTCGCCACAGGGTAGCGGAACTCTAGCATCACATCTCGAAGCCTTTCAGAAGTAGTCCGAGAACCTGACGAATCCTTTCTGCAAACCATAAAGCGCTTCTTCCTTAAACTATGCAGGTACGATTTTCTGTTTAAAATGGATGAAAAAGACCACAATTCTCCTGACATTTCATACGATTGCACTTGAGCAAGTTGCCAACTTACACCCCTAGAACGATTCTTTGACTTACGAACGCTCGAGATCCGTCGAGATGGAGCAGCAATGCAATGACTTCACGCAAACCTTCCACTGCACCACCACTAGCACGTGACACAACAAGCCACGGGGCAGGGGGGGGTTCTTTGGAAACTTTGGAACCACATAAATGGCCCTTAACCCCAACGAGCAGCACGGTGAGCCGCAATGCAAGACTAAACCGGTTAACGGTCACGATGAAGCGATCAAACGGGGAACGAGAAGATAGCGAGAAGAAAACAGAAACATCAACAATGGACAGCAGCACAACGCACCAGCAAAACCGCGTATCAAAACCACGGTACAGTGCCGTCCGCATCGATCGAATCCAACGTACCAAACGGCCGGAGTCCGTGGATGCTGCCCGGCATGCTGGTGACGCACTGTATGTGGGGCTGGTGGCGTTCGCGGTCAACTGACACTTTTCCGTGAGGCGAGGTGGGAGATAAAACTTTCTTATGAAAAATGCTGCATATGCGATCTGCTGGTGGCCGATGCTGGTGTGCAAACGTCGATTGTTTTCCCGTCCCAGCATCCAGTACGTATCATCGCGATCCAATCAACGACAGGTTGGCGAATGCCGTCACTCTACAGGCACTCTGCACCGTCCTCCTGGCCCCGGAAGGGCCTTCACAGACGTCACGGCGTGTCTGTGTGTTTCTCAATTGGTGGCAATCGGATGGCAATAGATTTGAAGCCGCTTGTGTTGAAGACAACAACAATTTTTGCCCAACACTCTTTCTCTCGTTGTGTTTCACTCTTTCTCGACCAATGACCCTACTATGGAAGTCCACCTTGTTGTTCGGACCAGAAATTGCGTTTTGTGTTTGTCACTTTATCGCGAATGGACAGCAGATGGTGTGGGCCTGTATTATGCTGACTGTGGGTGCTGCACTTGTGCAACAAAAAAGATGGCTTCCAAAATCAGAAGCCCTAAGATGACGAACTGTCGTCATTCGTTGAAACCCTGGATTACGAAACGGCTTGTAGCTTATCGCACTTTCAGTTACACTCAAGGGTAGTAATTTAACACTAGGATGCTTCACCACTCATTCACTGATATACAAATACAGGAAATAAACAAATACATTGATACTCTTGAAAAAATCGTGTCTAAATTTAAATCAAGCGTGTTAAGAGAATCTTTATCAAAAGACAATTTGAGCTTCAACGTTGTTCTTAGCTGTTTGATTTTCTCATTTAACATTCAACCCATTCGGAGTGTTCTTATGCTATCATGTTTCGCGTGGAAACAAAAAGCAACATCATCATCCAACAAAGTGCACCGATCAGCTACTTTCAATGATTACGCAATGACTGTTTTGGTGAGGGCTATTATCAGCAGTGCTACACGAGCGATTCTGGTATCAGCATTCGAAACGCTTGAACGATGCGGTCGGGAGGATTTCCGAGGCATTTGCCGTTCTGACTGTAGCAAGACAAGGAGCATTAACGTAGTGCAAAGTTTTTCTCTATCATGGACCTTGTACTGTGGTGTATATTGGTGTCATTATTTACAATACCAAAGCAAGTGAGCAGTGAGCAGCATAACATCGCAGTGCATCCGAATATGCTGTGGACCGAAGGTGTATCAGGATATGCCTTGGAGACGATTTTAACTAAACATGACATCATAAGTCGCCAATTGCAGGAGCTACGTGAAGATATGCTAGAGCAAAGAAAAATTGTCTCGGAAAATCAAGGCCAGTTAAAAGTAACACTTGAGCTGCTGAGTAAGATGCAACAAGAGATGCAAAATCAATGGAAGGAGGCAGTGAATGATCGACAAAAGGTTTCGATGTGGCAGGCAGAGGTTCAAACAACAATCCGGATAAACCAAATTGAAACAGCAAATGTGATAAAGGAGGTTTTGAGAAATATTGCAACAAATCGAGCCGTTCAGGACGAAAGCATCAAATTGATGCACACAGTGTCTGAAACAGGATTCTCAGACATTCTGGACAAACAGGAGCGGAACACCAAGTCGTTAGATGATATTTCGCAAAACCTGAACGCATTGAAGTTAGACTTAACGACGCAACGAGAGGAAGTAAAGCAAAGTCGCAACGATAATATAAAATCTATGAAGCAATTAGACCGCGATCATAAGCAAATGCAAAATTCATTGTTGGATATTCAACTGGGTTATCAGAGCTGTAAGGATGTCCCCATGAAAGTATCCGGGAAGTATAAAATCCGTGTCAATAATGAATCTGCTTCATTCGAAGCATATTGCAACCAGCAGCAGGTTGGTGGCGGTTGGATGGTCATTCAGCAGCGCTGGGACGGTAAAGAGAACTTCAATCGCAACTGGGCTGACTATTGGTTTGGCTTTGGTGAAGTCGACCGCGAACATTGGCTTGGATTAGAGCGAATTCATCAATTTACGAAGGTGCACAAGTGTGAGCTGCTGGTCGAGTTAAAAGACTTTAGCGGTAATTACAAATACGCTTGGTACGACTCATTTGCCATCGGCTCTGCAGCAGAGAGGTATAATCTTAAAACTCTCGGAACATACAAGGGAACGGCCGGAGATTCATTAAAGCAACATAAAGGAATGAAGTTTTCGACCCCAGATTGGGATAACGATAGTGATGCTGATTTCAATTGTGCGAAAGAATATCAAAGAGGATGGTGGTTCCACGCTTGTCACAATTCGTTTCTGAACGGATTGTATCGAAATGCTAGTGGGCTAACTGAGAATAGAATTTCCTGGAATAGCTTCAGCGACGATTATCGAGGGCTTTACTATTCTCGAATGATGATACGTCCATTGACCTAGCAAACGACGAGAAGAGTTACCAATAAAACAGACAATCCAGCTGAGATACTTTTAACAGCAAATTTAACAACGAACAAGTTATATTTTCCATGTATGTATCTATGTGTCAATATTGTCTATTCAAAAATAAAAACATCCTAACCAGCAACACCACCACCACTACCGAAGATCTTCAAAAGTAATACACAATCCCTTCAGCCTTCCCTGGAGTACGCGAGTGTGGTATGGTCGCCAAAGGGTTTCGGCCCGAGCAACTGTCCCCCGTTATCTCACCCTCTACCACCGAACAATCGAAGCACCCTACGTCCAGCATATTTTTCTTATTTAGGGTATTATAATGAAAGACACTGTGATGAAATTTGAAAAAAATCTAATCTGAAAAATCGGAAAACGAATTTACCACTCTCCCTTTGCTTTTCGCAATTTCTTTTTTTACCACCGTTGGGCGCGTTGTTCCGCGATTTTCTATACAAGTTCATGCTTGTATGCAAGAAAATCGTGGAACAACGCGCGAATCGATGGTCAAAAAACGCATCCGGCAAAAAAGGCAGAGGGTAACTTTCAATCGAACCTAAAATCACAAAGTTAAAAAATATATCATACATTGCTTACTACTCGAGGTTTCACTATAACGAAGCTCAACCATTTTGATTTTGCCAAACGATCGCCAACTTTATTATCATCTTGTCCGCTCCCTTTGCACCAACACCACTTGCTCAAACCATCGCATCTCTACAAAAGAAAATGTTCTCTATCTACTCGGTTTTAAAGGGTTTTCCAATTTCCCCGCTGGCAGTGACAGGATTCGCTTCCAATGAACACACGCACGTGGTTTCCCGCAAGTTTTAGTACTTTTTATGAAAATCAAAATCATCATCATAATGATGGTCGTGATCGTTGAAGCCCGAATCAATGTACCGCCGACCGTGCACGGGGCTGGAGCTAAGCGGCCGGCAACCGAGCGTCTGCGATCCACCACCAGTACCGGCGGTCGTCGCTGCCAGATCGTCATACCGGGACACATGCAGATCACCACCCGGTAACGGTGACGATGAGTCGTACCGGCGCGACAAATTCGACGCCGAATGATGCCGATGCGGATGATGATGGTGCGCCAGATGATGATGCCCACTGCAAACCGTTTGCAGCTTCTGCAGCACATCCGAATCGCTGCAATCGGATGCGTGCAGTAGCTTGGCCACGGACGATCGGAACACCTGCAGCTGCGACAACCGATGGTTAGTGTCGGCCAGCTGGGTCTTGAGTCGGTTCAACTCCTCCCGTAAATGCTAGGTAAAATGGAGATAGGAGAAGCGGCGTGTCTTGTAGTAGCGTCACATGCGACTGCGGATTCCCGGGCTTATGCTTACCGACAGTGTATGCTCGTCACGTACGCGCCGATCATGGGACGTCTCGACCGCCGATCTGGCCCTCGATTTGTACGCCGCCAGCTGCCCAACGAGCCGCTCGCGTTCCGTCTCCAGCTCGCAGACACGCGACTGCAGCTCATCGCACTTGCGGGCACGCTCGAGGGCCGTAATCTTGTACTCGGATGCCTCGTTCAGCTGGTGCTTCACCTCGGCCAACTGGGCCTTCACCTCGGCCAGCTGTTGCGTCGTCCGTTCCGCTTGCTTCGAGTTCCGTCTGGCCTTATGCATCGCCTCATCACGTTCCGTCTAGGGAAGAAGAGACATAGAAAGAAGGGAAGATCAGCATTACTAGTAGTAGTCCTGTCGTCTGGCACCCCATCATCTTTTCCACTCCCTCCAGCCCGCAGTGCCCGGTTCGAGTACTTGTAACGTTGCCCTTCCCCGGGCATTATCCTCCAGTAGCGCAATCTTGCGCCGCAGCAACTCCAGATGCAGATCACGTCGCTGTATCTGTTCCTTTAGGACGCGCACCTTCCGCTGCATATGGTACAGTGTGGAGCTCTAGAATGCAAGCAAAAGGGCGAGATGGATGATCACGATGACGATGATAATGGTTTTTGCCAAACAAACGGTGGCCTTTGTCGGGGCATCCGTCTAGACACCTACTTCCTTCAGCGGGATGTCCGTACAGGAGCGCTCCCGGCGCAGCTTCGGTGGATGGCCGTGCGATGCAGAGTGTGAGTGGTGATGATGATGGTGATGGTTAATAGCCTCCCAGCAGCTCTGTCAAGCGATGATAGTGTGAATGGCAATGAATAGAGTGCCCTACCTTATCCCTTACCTTATCACAACCACCGTGCAGATGGTGCTCGTGGTGAGTGGCCAACCTCTCCGCGCGTTCCAGCAACGTTTCACTCAAGATCGTCGTATCGCTGCCCGGTGCCGGTGGTTCCGTACACTCGCTCCAGCACAGTGACCGTGCCAATCGTACCAGATACTCGCTTAGCTGCCAACAGAGAGAGACACAGAGTGATAAGTAATGAACTGATTGATCAGCTCCTTTGCCCATACCGTTGTATGCTCCGATCGGAAGTGCTGCAGCTCATGGCACGCCTTCTCGAGCCGCTCCTCCAGGTTCATCCGGTGTTGCTCCTCATTCTTCAACCGGCACGCACTGTTCTCCTGCTGATCCCGATGTTTCGCAACCTCCTGGTGGTGTTGCTCCCGTAGCTGGGCCACCTGATCGTGCAGTGCCTGGTTGTGGTTGGTGATGTCCCGGATCTTGTCCCGGATGTTGTTCTCGCACGGTTCGTTCACACCGACGATCGTTGCGATCGTACGCAGGAACTGCAGCCGCTCGGTCTGCAACCGATCGTAGCTGTTCTGCAGCCGACAGCAGCGTGACTCGAACCCTCGCAACTCCTCTACAATATGGCCGTCACCGCCAGACATTAGCTACCGGACGTGCAAGCTACACGACGCGCTCCGAGTGCTTACCTCTCAGCTTGTCCCCGGTTACCTCACACTCGGCCAACCGATCGCGCGTCACCTGCAGATCACGTTCCGCCTGCCGGCAACGTCCCTCCAGACCCTGCGACAACGACTGTAGGCCCTCGATCTGGGTGTGTAGCCGGGCTTTCTCGGCCGACGCCGTCGTCTTCGTGCTGATCAGTTCCGATTCCGCCGACGTAAGGTTCTCGCACGTACCGGCCAGCTTGGCGCGCAACCGCTGCACCTCCGATACCGTTTCGCCCGCCTTCGACAACACACAGTCGGGCGTAAGATGGGCGCCATCGCACACATCCACACCCAGCACCAGACAGAGCCGACGGATTAGATCCTGCAGTGCGCACCGGGCCTGATCCCGTAGCCCTTCCTCCTTCGTCAGTTCACACTGCACCCGATGCAGCTTCGCACCGAGCTCCTTGATCTTCTCCTCCAGGTGGCCCTTGTCACGGTTCAGCGTGTGTACGACCGTCTCGCTTCGGCTGTGCAGCGTCTTCTCCCGTTGCTCGGTCGCGGCCAACCGCTGCTGGAGTGAGCTGATGAGGGAGGATTGACGGGCACCCTGCGCCCGCAACGACTCACATTCGCCCTCCTTCGCACAAAGCGAACTCTTCACATCGGCCAGCTCGGCCATCAGCCGATCCCGCTTGTACGTCGAGGCCGCCAGCTCGCTCCGCAGCGTCGTCGCCAGATCGATCGAGTGCGCCAGATGATCATTGCAGGACGGTGGTGGCTGAAAATCGTGTCACGAAAGCGGGAATGGCGAGCGGATTAAATAGAATGGAATGGATGCTTCGCAACCGCAACCCCAGGATGCGTCCCACATTAGCCACTTACGTGATGGTGGTGGTGTACCGGTGAGTGTGGTGTGTGGTGTTTTGGCATGTTCTAGCGGAGCGTATGGGGTTGGGTTAGGAGCATAAGGTACGTACGGGAAGCGGAGTGGGAAGAAGCATAAAAAGCAAAGCGTGTAAGTAATGGTGGCGACCTCATTTGCTCAATCGTCCGCAAGTTCATCCTTGTCCGCCCAAAAACGGTGATGGTGTTTGCGATTTTATTGTTATCAGCGTAGCCCCGTTTTTTTTTGGATTCATGTTGCCTTCATGCTTCAATGCTTGCTTCGCTGGTTGGTTGGCCTCATTTCGGGCGGGCGGGCGGGCGTCAAACACCCAGACTCGATGTTTGAGGCCGTTGCTAGCGTCAACCCGTCCCAGCGCGCCAACCGACAAACCCCCTTGTTGGCCTGTGACCGCCTTTCGCGTCTCACTTCCCGGGGGCCTTGTTTGAAGCTCGGTGCTAGAACTTGGAGCCGAGGCTCCGTTCCCGTTAAGAGTGTTCTAAATACTGAGGAATACCTTCCTACAGGAATCGACTGCAGGAGAAGCTCGTTGGGAACTTCAATTATTATCCAAGAATGTGATGTTGGACACCTCTGTGATCGCACAAACACTTTCGTCACATCTGCAGCTTATCTCTGAAGATCCTATTCCAAGAAATTCCTCCAAAATGCCTCACTTCTAGCATGCACAATAGCATGACCGAACTTACGATCAATCAAACAACGGAACCAAACACCAGGAACATCACCGCAAGGCGGCACAAGGCACTTTCACTTTTGCGAAACCACAGCCAAGTTCACCACGCTCACTGCTTACGTCCCCTTCCGAATCACTTGCAAGTTCTGCCCACGACAGTTGGACATCTTCTCCCCCTTGCCCAAAACACAATCCTTATCAACGACCCTACAACTGACACTTCTTTTCCCAGGGAAACTGCTATGACTCCCGAAATGACACAATTGCAAATTGCACCAAGCTATATGACAGGTCACAGGGGAAGTGCAGTCGAATATCGGCGGACGAGTGGTTCCCGGATTCCCGAATTCCTGGGGTCCCCTTTTCTCGTCTAGCTACGAACTACGATGGAGTCTCGCCGTGGCGTGCGTGTGCACCGGTCACGGAAGGGATTCAAACAGCGGAAACTGCATTCCAAAACGGGACGCGAGACCGAACGCCGAACGGCGCTACGAACCGAATTTCCACGGCTCGGCAGCGGAGCAGCGGAGTGGCAGTGGGTTCATTGTTTGATTCATAATATCGGATTTTCCCGACTTCCGGCATTAAAGCACGAACCGAAGGGGCGGGAGGTGGCGTTCTTCCCGCCTCACTTCCCCACTCGATGAGCTTATTGAGTATCGGAATGGGAATGGCAAACCGTTTGACGATCGATTGCGATACGAGTCGTCCGGTATCGCGTTGTTTGGTGTTCGGCTATTGTTTCGGAGCATCATAGTTTATTTGCAACCTTCCTTGCAACCGAAACGACAAAATAGCGCTGGGCAATGAGAGAAAGAGAGAGAGGAAGAAAAGTAAGAATAACAAGCGAGCACGGTTTCCATGGTGCAGCCGAACTAGCGGAAGGCACGAGCTAGTAGTACCAGCACGAAGCACATAGCGATAGTATTCGTGTTCGAATCCAGAACCCAGGTCCAGGTGGTCACGAGGTATAAGACAACTGACTTGTCTTGTTTTAACATTGGAACAAGAACAAAGAAAACATTCTAATGTTCAAACTAACTCCGCAAATCGAATGCATTTGAAGCAGTACTGCGAATCACTGCAATAGCGTTATGCTTTATTCTTAGAAAATGTTCAAAACAGTCACGCTTTGCCAACATTTACGACTTCCTGGTTGACATTACAGTATTCCGTATAACAACCCAGGATTATTTATTAATCATTGCCTACTGTTCGTCACGCTATCCACTCTGCAACTCTCTTTGAAGCATGGAAAATGGTATGTTTCAGCTTATCCGCCATATTCCTTTCATGTTTCAATATCCACATGATTGTGTTGCCCTTCATCTTGATCGTGTACAGTGTATTTCCTGGCAACTGTTGTGTTTTTCCATATTTTACTAATGGTAGAATTTTGGCAAAAAGCACATCCACATTGGCAGCATACCTCTTCACCGCAAAGAATGTCGAATATTTCCCAATCTTTGTCACTGTTGCCCGACTCATCGTCACCTTTGCCGGACATTATCGACCACCGTGGTGGACCTACCGGCCCATGGGACGCACGTTCCAGCCGTTGCACCGCTTGAGACTAATCTTCTCGTCAACTGTCGATGGCCAACCACCGGACTAATCCTAACGGGCGCACGTTCTCCGTACATACACTACACGCACGTATGATGCTCTGTACTAATACTGCTCCACACTGCAAATCTCTGCCCAGACGAAACCCCAAACAGCAACTGCCACGTAAAGCAACGTTTGCGACAAATCAGAGACAAGCCACTCGGGTGCTAATTGCCGCGAACGGAAGCCGCGAGCAACGATTTCGATACTCCTTTCGGTGGATTGTGTCGATACCGTCAACCGTCACCGTGGGAATGCTGCGTCCGCCCCAAAAAGTTGCATGTGTGCGGTGTCTTATGCACGAAGCATGGTATGGTGGCCGGAATACGGCTGAGGGTCAGAGGTCGCCTGCTGAGGCCATGCCATGCGCTTCTGCGAGTCCTCTCGGGTTCGATCGTGTGCGCGACTAGTGCTGGCTGGCTCGTTGGTGTTTGTTGATTTCCTCGAGGGTGTTACCAGGGTGAATCCTCCGAGCTACGTAGCGCTCCGGCAAGGATAACGTATCGATTATGGCCGGTTGGTTAGCGGTGGTTACAACCGTAACGTCTAAATAGCGGCCATGATTGTTGGTAGTTTACGATTTACAACATCACTAATTGGATTGTTTCGAATACATTAATCGGTATTTGCATTTGTTTGTACGATTCGGTTTAATTGGAAGCCGTTTTGAGTCGAAATTGTTTAACTTGAATGGAAAGATACGAAAATATGAAGTAACGGTTATAAGATTATTTTTCTAAAACATGCAATTTACATAGATTATTTCGTCCATTCACCTTGACGACGCTACCAGCACGCCAAGCACATGCAACAAGCGAAACACAAACACAGACGCCCAGCCAGCCAGCGCCATATCCCCCCCCCCCCCCCCCAAACATTTAAGGATTGGAAGCCTTCTTGGTTTCCACCAAAAGCCAAGCATAAAACTGGTTTCGCTCGCTCACCGGCATCGGCGCTCGTTCGTCGGGTTCGCCTCCTGGCAATTATGCTACCGATGCTCGGGTCCTTGGACTGGGAGCGAAGCATCGGGCACCACCGGGACCGGAGCCCTTCACACTACGGCAGCGTGAAGCCAAAAATCAACATAAAAGAAGGGATGCAACAGGGACCCAGCCTCGTGACCCTGTCAGAGGCCTGCAAGGGGGGATTCGAATGGGAACGAAGCACGGCAGTATCCTGTGAGACGAAGGGAACGATCTGCAGCAGCCAAACAATGCAACCGGATCCGGTTTCTGCTGGGCCCACTTGGCTTGGCCCTTTTGGTCACCCGAGCATCATCCTCCGTTGTCTGCGTTCCTGTTCGTATGATACACTTTTGAAACACGCCCTATTTTCACCCGCCCTTCAAAAAGGGCACAAACCCTTCAGCCGGGGGCTTTTTGGGAAGGTTGAAACGCGACACGCTTCGATTGTTCTTCTTCGCCTTCGCTTCTTATGAACGAAAAGGTAAAGGAGGGAAGGGCCTGCGAGTCCGGTTGGTGAAGATGATCGTCTTCAGATCGTTATCGTGTCCTTGGGATGAAAGAGAAGGAGAAAAAAAAAGAGGACAAAAGATGTGCTCCTCGTGCGATGTTGCTCTTTCCTTTTACCCTTCCATTCGGCCACAGCAATTATGCTTTCTGGTACCTGTTCGGTCTTGCATTTAATAGATTTGAATTTGCAAGAAATAATAATTTAAGAGAAGACACAAGAAATAAATTAAAATAATTGTTAGCGAAGCAAAACGATCCATGTTGGCTATTATTGCAACTATGGTTATCTGGTGTCGCATACATCATTTGCCTATTCTAAATTTTTAAAAACAAACTAATGGTCTTGACGCACCAAATAACCAGTAGTTTTTTTTATAAAATTCTACATTAATGCTGTGCCGAACTGTCTCCATCAATATACGTACAATATAAAATGTATACTATTTACTCCGTGTTGCAAATAAAAATCCAGCTATAGCAATGCGAGCAAGTCCTCCTTCGGCATGCACTCCTTGCATCGCATTGACAGTTGCAACAACATGGGGTTTTTCCTTTTTCAATTTCCCCTCAACATCATGCAAATTGATGATTTTTGTTTCTCATTTCTCTATCACCGCAAACATACACTAAACGTACCACGGTGCTTGCCATAATGCCTGTTTTCTAGCACACGTTCCGTATAAAAACACATTCCATTCCGCAATAGCGAACCCTTCACCGAGTACCATTCGCCTGGTACGCGGTGGACACTTCGACGATGGCCGCGGTAGCCTCACCCGCGGACGCTTTTGCGCATCTCGCGCGATAAACGAGGAAATAGAGAGAAACAGCAACCCGAAGCACGGAAGCAAAAAAAAACATCCCCAACCACAAAGAAGTGCAAAGAACGAGCGGGAGTGGGAAAACACTATGTGGCACACGGTGGAAGCGTCCGCACCATCCTCGAAACAGGATGTCCTCTCCGCCGGCATGGCTTCTTCATCGAAAGTACATTTCAAAATATTCAAAATAAATTACAAATTCCCTCCTTGTAGCCCTTAACATTATGTGCAAACTGAGGCGATGGTTAGACTGTGAGAGAGAGAGAAAGAGAGCAGGAGAGAGAGAGAGAAAGAGAGAGAGAGAGAGAAAACGGTGCGAGAAGAGCCATAGAGTAAACAGACAACAACAGCTGCCAGCCAGCATAAACCCGGTTCGAGGCTTCGGGCACGCACCACCCATCCCATTCGCACCCGTATCGCCGATGGCCGATGGAAAACCTTGGTCTGGCCTTCGCCAGCAGGAGAAACAGGGACAATCGATGCTGCTTGTAGCCCGCAGCATCCTGCTGCTATCGATGCTGCGCTCCTGAGAGGAACCTGCATACACGGAAGACCAAAAACGGCTCGCGGTTCTTCGCCTCCCTTCCACCCATATGCGACTACTGTACGTCCTGCCCCTTCACGTTGGCCGACCCTATTCCACCGTCCGTCTTTGTCGATTGTGTTTCGCGCCCGCCTTTATCCGATTCCCCCTTTTACACACACGCGGATGAGGAAAACCCCGTCATTGGCGAATGGAGGGCAGAAAGAACAGCATAAAAATCATTCACTGCCGGCGGGGCTAGGGGGCCTGCGACGGGCTGCACCTCGCGCTACAAACACACACCGAGTGGCCACAGTGCCACAGTGGCTGCTACTGCTACTGCTGCTCTCCACCATTTTTCATTCTCGATTCTTTTACGAACGCTACACGTGTCGTACCAAGACCGCATGCGGCCGGCGGTGTGGATTCAATAGCGGAGAGAGAGAGGAGAAGCAAAACCGACAGAAAAGCAAAAACGGAAAAAAAAGTTCGAGCAAAACGCCGGGACGCCGGGCAAAAAAAAGAACCAAACCAAAAGTTCATCCCGCCACGTTTATCTCGGTTCTCGGGCGGGGGAGGGCGCCCCGTTCCAGCAGCAGCAGCACCAAGAGGAGCGTGGCGGTGTACGAGGGAAGGAGACACGCATACTTTTTTTTTCGTACCTTTTTTCCCTGCTTCGATGCTGATCCTGGATAGGGGAAAAATCGAGGGATGCGAGCAGCAGCCGAGCAGCGGGAAAAAAAAGACTGGAAAAAATGTCGGAAAACGGCGCATGGTTTTTAAGGACTCGCCAGTACATGGAAATGGTATGCAGGGTGGGGGTTGATGCGTTACAGCGAGATGTAGGTGGTGGAATCCTTTTTTTTTTCTTTTTTCGTTACACTCCGTTTGACAGTTACATCGCTGAGGATATGTTTTGTGTGTGTGTGTGTTTGTAGATGGTTTTTTTCCTATATGATACTGTAGGATGATTACAGCAACAGTAATTGGTTTGGTTGTTGCTTTGGGAAACGATCTGTTAACTGTTTATCAGAATTTTGCATGCGGTTCTCATGGAAAGCTAAACATGTCCTTTAACCTATCGTTCCAATTCATCTATTCTCTGTGCGATGTACTTTAGACAAACAAGTGTTTTTATCTTTCTAGAAGTTGTGAAGAAGTTGTGAAGAAGTTGTATAAATTCCAATCAGCTTTTTGATATATTCTACTCGTTGTTCACAGGTGGTATAATGCACCTATCATCTATTTATTTAACCCTAATTATAATTATTTAAATCTATTTTAACAAGAAAAAATGAAATATCTCTTTAACATAATTATGTTATCATCCCCGTAATGATAATCCAAATACAATTGCTACACAACCTATACCGAACCATCGACTGCACCATACATCGTTGAACAAATCGGCCAACTGCACGAGTGAAGTGAACTCGGCCACCCTTCGTGCCGCGCTGGTGCAACCAGACGACTATGTATGCATCATGTGCACGGTGCTGCAGCTTCCAAGATGCATTCCACGCTTGCCCAGCACCTCTCCGCTCCAGCTGCAGCGTGAGCTGTAATACGAGACAACCCATCAACTGCATCTGCACCACGTTACATCCCATGGCATGCCAATGGTAGAAAGAGAAAGCGAGAACGAGTGAAAGCCACGTAACGATCCTGCCCAGCAGGAAGATTCGTTGCCGAGTGAGAGAGGAAGTGATGCAGCTCGTCGTGGTTCAAGTAACTGTACCCTCGGCTTTACATCGAGTACCAGAACGTCATGAACGGCAAGCAGCACGAGCACCAGCAGTACCAGCAACCGAGTCGCGCGCACTTGCTGGGCGTCTGGGCTCAGGGAAGGTGTAATTGCAAATCGTGTTTGTTACTACAGGGCTGGTGGGTGGTAGGTATTGGCGATGGCGAATGGCCCGAAGTGAAACGCGCCACCCATCGGGTTGGCAGCCCCAAAGATGCGTTCCTGGTGAGCTGCAGCTGACACAGTACTACGCCACCGACACCAAGACGAAGTCGGCACACGGCTTCGCGGTTTACTACACAACACAACTCGTGCCACCACCATGTTACAAGCGACTACCGGCGTCGTGGGCGTTCGTTGGTTGGTGTTGGGGCCGCACCTCACACCTCAATCCTTGCACAACAGCAAACTGCAAGCCAGGAGCACCAGGACCTCTACCGTTTCCCCTTTCGGAGACTCCATAAAAGTGCAATTTTGATCGCTTGCCCTACTCGCTTTGTCCTTTCGCTGATGCCGGATGCTGTGTGAGGGGATGGGCCCCGTGGGTAAGAAGCCAAATACTCCCGGACTCACCAAAGACTCTCTCACTCACTCGCTCGAACTGGTTCAGTGGAGCACGTGAGTGAAGCCAAACAGCATCTAGTGGTGAACCAAGCACCAGGGTAGCATCGATCGCGTCGGGAAAATGCTCACAACAGACAGCGAGCGCGCACCCTCCGCCGAGGCGGCTATGGTACCGCTTTCCCAGCAAGCAATCATCATCATCATTATCATGCTCTTTATCTTCGACGCCTTCGAGCTGCCGGTCTTTTCGTTCACCTTTTTCTGCCAGACGCTGGCGCCTCTGGAAGTGGCGCTTATGTAGCGCTTACTACTGCGCCGTCCGCGGTGTGTTCTGGTGCCTTGGTTGCCACTCTAAAACGGGGATGCACGCTGTGATTGGCACGGCCACGCCACCCGGGCACACCCGTTGCTTGGGGTGCGGGATCTGCTCTACATTTAGGTAGCGCAGTTTTTATTTGCTATTTACAAAATTGATTTTCCCTGTTTTTCCCTGTCTTGGTTATATGGGATGGTAATGTTATTTCAATCAAAAATTTAATCATTAATCATATGCATGATTCATCTATTAATGGAATATTTTATTTAACATTTTAATAACATTAATAGGTACATATTATTTTGGTTTATTGTTAAGTTTTTGTATTGTTTGTCTATAAGTTCTTAACTTTTTAAGAATAAATACTTAATTTAATACATTTAAGCTTAAACCAAATAAAATGTCCGAGTCTTCCAAGCAATGTTTTGTAACTAAACTAAAAGACGGCACTCCTTAAGAAGTAAATTAATTACTATTGCAATCTATTCTTACTAGAATGCAATCTTAAGCATGCTATGCAAAAACGTATATTGTATATTGCCTGAACAGTTTTGAACAAAGATTATTGTGATTAAGGTTTTAAATATCTACGAAAGATTTGAGTATACTACTACATTTTTCGACATCTTAGCATCATTTGAAAACAGTTTCAAAACAATCATGTGACTAGCTAAATATAATATAACAACTATATAAACATTCTTACAAATTACATCCCTTTTTTTATTTATTTTCGGTAAAAAAAACCATCTCTTTATTAAATATATACCCCAAGCGGTCGCATAACAACGCGTTGCTTCCTACCGGTCTGAACATCGTCAGCCACTGTATGAGGTCGAACCACGAACGCGAACTCAGCGCGGCCGCGTACGTCAGCAAACGCTGCGTCATCGCTAGCACCACTCACCCACCACATACGCAACGAAAGCATTGCGCACGCCTACCATCGGTGCTGCGTTCCCGGTACCGAGACCTCTTAAATTCCACTTGCCGAGGTTTTTAAATAATAGAAAAAAGGTTAAAAGGTATGGCAACGCAGCAGCAGTAGCAGCAGCAGCAGCAGCAACCGTCGTGATGGCGATCTTCTTAGTACGCAGCGCCATTCGCGCGCGTCGCGTAGACGTGACGTCGCACACCGTTGTCCAGGTACTTCGGTACGACACCGCGATGCTCTCCTGATGCCGTTAGTAGACGCAGCGCCGTTTCGTAAGGGGTGGTCCGGTCCGTTGGTCTGTTGTGGCGCTGCTCGCGCGCACACTCGCGTCATCGCGCGTCGCAATGCATCTGCGTAGCAAAGTCTCTCGAACGAGGGGCTCATACGACCGTGGCGGATGCATGGCGGCGCCATCAACGGGACCGCGCAAACGCACCCTCTCCTCCCTGCGTCATCCTCACCTTTGCTGCCTTTGATACACGGCCATACACGGCCATACGCCGACGATCCGGCTGAGCCTTTCCATGCGACGGAATGTGGCTTCGTGGCTTATGAGGCTTTTCTTGGCCGATGGGCTATTACACCTGTACACCTGAAAGGTCTGCGGAAGGCTTCAGCTCACCTGCGAAGCCCAACTAGCCAGCTGTTTGTTTTTGTTGCTTTTATTTCCAATTTTCACCTGACAAATCAGGTAAACTCCGTTCGCCTACGGTGCCAGGATCGAAGGCTCACGAAGGAGGTTGCTGGGTACCTGTGCCGGCGACGGTGGCTCCAGCCTCCCCCGGTGTCGACACTTCGGCTGCGTAGCGTAAAGCCTCGGCTTACCTGCGCACTGTTCGCGGTGCGCTCTCCGAACACCTTTACTCACATTCCGATACACCTCTCGAGGTGTTACCGGAGCTTTTCATTCGTGGCACGGGCTTCGGTTTCGGTGGCTTGACAAGTTCCTTCGTAGCCTTTTACGGAGCCTATCGATAGCAGTTCATATGGTTTTGTGTCTGTTGATGATTCCTGTTGAAGACTTTATGAAGTTTTACTGCACTTTAGTACCTGAGGCACGTTTTCGCTTATACTAAGGTGCACTGTTCTGTAGCCAAGTCTCAAAATGTTGTAGCAAAAACAAACTGTCATTTCTACAAAGGGTTGAATGAATTCCAATCTTCCTTTTTCTTTAAAGAAAGTAGTTAAATATATGAATAGAAGCAGCTGTTAAAACATAAAGCAATCATCCGCAAGCCATAAACGACACACCAGGTCTAGACACTTATCGTCCCCGGTGAGGTTTATGGGCAGGTAGCAAACCCGCTGGATGGAATCGATTTTTGGGCTCTTTCGGCCACGGCTGCTGTTGCTGCTGCTGCTGCTGCTAGGGTAAGCCATCACCGCACCGCACCACCCGCCCTGGCAGGCACGCGCACTCAGCACCTCTCCATCTCCATCGCACGAGACACCCCTTGCTAGCTCCCTCGAAGGATGCGCTCCTGGCCCAATTGTTGGCCCAAAACAAAAGGGTTAAACGGTGCCCGTTCGGTAAACTAGACCACCGGCAGCCAATCAGCGTGCTCGGTGCCCACGCTGGGGAGCTTTATTGGCTTTCCCGCGGGGGAAGATTTTGGAGACCTCCGACCGACGAGAAAATCGAAAGGCGCACGCTAGGGGGTGTGTATGCTAGTTCCTACCACCGAGAACACACCGAGTACCTCCCCTTTTAGCGGGCGCACGCGTGTGTGTGTGTGTGTGGGTGGGTGGTCCAGCATCTGGCCCGGTTGCCAAACAAGGAAGGAATGTTGGAGCTCACCCCCTTCGGTTGCTGGAGGAGGGTAGTTCCCAATTTTTGGGATCTCGCCAAACGAACGGAGAAATAGTCCGAACAAGGACCAGAGCAGGACGCGAAGCAGACTGGGAGAAAGCGCGCGCCATAAGGAATCGGTTAACGTCTTCGAACAAGCCGATGCCTGCTGGCAGACATGATTGCTTCGTAAAGGCAGAGCCAACGAGGTGAATCAGGGACTCGGTGGCCTCCAAGCTGCTGCAAGGTGAGCTGCGATAGAGCCAACCAATCAGTTTCAGCTACTCTTTTCCCTCAGGAAAGGTACCTTTGATTGAGTTGGGTTGGAAGAGATGACAGACAGTGAGCGTCAGACTCCATTTCAATTTTAATATTTCCCAGAATTCAGAAATATGTTTAATCGATTCTATATTAATGTCATACAATTGGGATTTTGAATTGGGAAATTATATGCGACTGTAGATATAGAATACTAAGTCATTTTAGAGTAACTCAATCTGCGACACTTGCAGTGCAGTGTTTTAACATTATTTTCCTATTTTAACGACGATGTTTATAACAAACACCGCATGCGATCGATTATCCCGTTTTCTTAACAACCTTTTTACAACCATAAAATCCGTGGGACCGTCTCCTATCGTCGATGGCCTGGTCGAGAAATCTTTAAAATGGTTGGAAAACAGTCCCACAGTGCAGGTAAAACGTATAACGTCGACTGCACGCCGACGACACGCCGACAATACGCCGACAACGCCACCGTAACCCATTCAATGTTTTTCTACCACCCATACCAGGGGGGCAGCACCGGGCGGAGGTAGTGCCGAAAACCAAACAAATACGCACGAAGAAAAAGGGATGATCGTGAACGCGAACCGATTCGGTTTTTACGCGGGAGGGCGCGTTTTTGTGTGTGTCGAAATCGGGTTCCCGATTGAACGGGATGTCAGGGACCGAGTGGAGGATACAGTCAGCCAGCCAGCCAGCCAGCCAGCCAGCCAACCGGCCATCCGTTAACCGCACCGGAACGCGGTAACCGCACCGCAACCTTTAGAACATGAGGCCCACCCAGCGCCTCCACCCAACGCAACGAACAACGAACAACGAAAACAGGTTGATCGAGGCGAAATGTTACCAGCGCGTCAGAACGGTAGAAGGTGGGCTGATGTTGGTGTTGTCTTTCTTCTCTGTCTTCAGTGCGTACGAGCGTCCGCGATTGGTCGTCGCCTTTTCGTTCTTACCGTCGGCCTTTCGGTGGCCTTCTTCGACAAACAACGTGACCAGACATTTTCGGAGGAGGGTCACCGATACGACGCGTTGTTTATCCGAACCCCTGCACGGTAACCGTTTGAGAAGGATGTGTTTTAAGGTTGGTAGAAATGAGCACCCGAATTGTTCGAACCGAATCAAACAAAAGCATAAGACGAAATCATTAATTTTAGACAAAACATAACTGTTGCAAATGGAAGAAAATATTTATAATCCCTTTTAATCTATTAGTGTTATCGAAAAGATGAGGATAAATGCCGAACCTGTCATATTCTACTATTAATTCATATCTAACCTTAATAAAAAATTATACAAAATCATATTTAAAAAAAACGAATTCACAAGTATCAGGAATCAAACGCATCATACTCTTTCAGTTAGACGCGCGTTTTATTGGCGACAAAGATTTCTTCAATTTTGTTTTTTTTCTGTTTTGTTATTCTTTAATATAAAAAAAGACATAACAGACAGACAGAGAGTGTTTATTGTACATGACAAATACCTTGCTTAATAGACTCCTTTTCGAGATCATCGCGTTCAATTAGTGTACAACCGCAAGGTATCCCTTTCTTGGCAACCGATATCGATCTGCAGGGACAAGGACAAGGACATGGTGCGTCCACTGTCAACGGAGACACCCGTGTGCCATTAAATCATACAAGAGAGAAGGGTGAGGCGCATTGGACAGCCCAATTAAACGGATGATTTTCATGCTGAACTGGTACCGACGCATCCGTCCCCAGGTAGGCGTTCCACACGGGGGGGCCGAGCTATTTCCGCTGCTCGATGCCAATCGACACCGGACGGACAGACGGACGGACGGACGGACGGACGGACGGACTGACGCACGGTTCGGATGGACGGCCTTGCCTACTACGGCGGACTGCGTGCCATTGCGAGCGAAGCACGCACCCCACATTATAAGCTCCGCCTAAATTGATTTTCATTTGCCAACGCTCCCCAATCCATCGGTTGACCATCCCCCGGGTGGCAGGGGCCGCAACATAATTGTATATTCCTTCAATAAGATGTCAGCTGCTGCCCCTACTATCGCCCAAAAAACCGCCACGTACCACGGTCGATGTCGCCTTGCCTTTCGGACTCTTCTCTTCTTTTTGTAGCCGAAGGGAACCGGGAAGAGCGACCGAACGAACGTGTATTGTTCTCTCCGTGGCAGAGGGCAGCATCCAAGCACAGGTTCAAAACATCAGCAAACACCTCCTTAACTTTCGCCGCAACATTGCGTAGCGCAGGATAATTGCAAAAGGGACACGACACGACTGGGGGGCCGTGCAGCAGTACACACACCCACAAAATTATGCTCGCCAAACGGGCCCCGGCGGTTTGCAGAGCGTGAGGCCGTGGGCTGCACGGTGGCCACACTGCAGCAGACGACTCGAGGGTTGGGGAGGTGTGTTTTAAGTGAAAGCAAAGCGTACCCGCCACCACCGAACCGAGCCAAGCCGAGCCGAATCGAGATCGTCGGTTGAGCGCAAGGGCCGGCCCCTATACACACGCCCCAGACACGCACGCCACGAACACAGCAACAACAGCACGGCGCGTCACCAACAGTCCCGAGTGTTGTCAGGAGTGGGTATAAGGCGAGCACCAACCGGGGGCGCCCGTGACGGCCGCAAGAAAATCTATCTTTCGCAAGCCACGCCGCCTGCACCAGGATCGCATCCGTGCAGCGAAGGCAGCCCGCCAAACGACGCCAAACGACGCGTTTAACCCTTCGGAGAGGCGCTGTTCGGAAGCGGAGAGTGTCCATTTATCGTTGCTGGAATGAAAGCGAACGTGTTAGTTTTGGGGTAATAAATGTCATACGAGGTGCCAAATACTGAAGCTGAACGTTTGACGGGTGAAAATCGAGCTTAAGGGGACGATACATTGCGCGAAAACTATTGTCCAATAGTATAGGTTACTTTGATTTGATTTGGTGTATTTTCAGAAACCTGAAAAAATATATACAACTTCGAATACGCCGGAAAAAATATAAAGTAACCAAGAATATTGACCAATAACATTGCGCTAGTGTGGCCACCTTTAAATAGAACCTTCTTTTCTAACCCATCCTTCAAAGAATGAAGGGTAACTCGTAACCGAGAGCGCTCTGTTGTCCAGTCGCATTCAAGAGATAACCGCTGGTGCGGCCGTTGCTGCTCTAGCGATCTAGAGGGATGGTTGATGGTGTCCCCGGCGCCGCATAATCAAAGCCGCGTTGAGTCGTCAATCGCGTGGAGAAGGCGGTACAGCTGCGTGTTTCCGCAACGCTGGTGATTCGCTTCTTCTCTTTCATCCTCGTCGCACTCGCTCGCTCGCTCTGCTGTCGCGCGCACCGGGCGTTATCGCAAGCTGAGAAGAAGGCGATGACACCCCACGTAGTACCACGGGACGTCGCTGGGCGATTATACGGCGACCGAGCGGCCGTTTGTACACCACTCCTCCCAGACACAAACAGACACCAGAGCGAGCGAGCGCCCCTGCTGTAGCAGGAGGGGCAACGAGGAGGAGGTGAGACTGCCGCGAAAGGGATGTAAAATGGGAGGTTGGAATTTTCTGAATGGGACGAGACCTTGTAACATGCTACCATTGAAAAGGGTATTTGGTATTGCGTTATGAATAATGACGGTGGAAATTGATGGCGTCTGTTATCGTTGAAGGTAATCTCAAGGTTTCATTTGTTTAGAGTCCCTCCGAACACCTCCAAAAACAGCTGCTCAGCTCCGGTATGCTATGAATTTTTGGCAGGTTTTGCTTATCTGCTTGGTTTTGTTAATCGCGTTTGAGTTACTGTTACTCAATCTTTCGCACTTGAACTCACGAGTTTTTTTTTTTTGCTAATTTTCCGCTTATTCGTACGATCATCATCAGGTTGGTCAGCTGTAACCGGAGTGTCCGCTGGAGGTTATTTGACCCCATTTTTTTCGTCGGTCGGTGTTTGTCCCGTCACAGCGATAGTCTGCCATTGAATAATGAAATATGACCTTGATCTTAATCTTTCACTGGTTTTGTAATTACCCTCCAAAGGGGATTGATTAGCAGCTCAGAACTCGGCCATACAGGTGTGGCGATTCGGTGACCACACGGTAAGCCTCACGGAGCGGCACGGCACACCTACTGCTGCCATTAAGCATAAGACTCGCCCATTCCGATAATGTGGGCGTGGATGAAACGCGCGCGAATTGAGGCAGTCCCACTTTGCTTTTCGGAGTCATAGGGGAACAGGAGCACGAAGGAGGTAGCGTTCGGTCGTTCGGAGCGCACTCAAACCGAACACTCGATCCTCCTAGCGCAGCATTGGTTGTTGTTCTCTCGATTGAAAGTAAAAAATAAGCGGTTCGTATGGGTTATTTACGAAAATAGATATGCAGAGCATGGATTGGATTAACGTTGAAGCAATTTCGGTCTATTTTTTTTTATGAAATCCTTTTACTTTGACATTTAAAAATGAAACAAACATTGCTTGCAGCACATTTGAATGGAAAATCATCCAAGCAGGCTCACCATTTAAGAACGGTTACATGCACGAATGCCGTCCCTCCATTCAACATCAGCCCTTGGAAAAGTATTGCAATCGGTATCTTCTTTTCTCCCGCAGCATGAAAACGGATACTCCTTGCCATCGTCATACCGTCGTCGGACACTGATTTTCCCACCCCACCAAAGGGTGCACTGGCGGGTGATCCTGGCGCTCGGCGTCATTAATCGCGGACGTGCCTATCGTGCCTAGACGCACTGCCGCGGTGCATGGGCGCCGCGTACCAAATGGAAACGTCGGAAAATTCTCTCTCACGGTTTCCCAGCGAAGTCGAACGGGAACGTGGAAAACCTGCTGCGGAAACTCCCACTCCCGTACTTCCTCCGATCCCACCCGAACCACGGGCCACACCGGCCCACCGGATAGTGCATAATGTTGGCGGCGCAGCGCGACGAATCCACCCCCGAGGTGTGGTGGTCGGAGGATTTTTCGAAAACCATTTTCCGGCCACAATTTTCTCTCCATTTTCCGCAACAGTCAATAGCTTTCCGTTAAATAGTACCAACCGAGCAGGAACGGCAGGAGCTACGGCACCGACAGCGGCACCCCCCTCGGGGCGGAAAAATCCCGGCCTGGCCGGCCAAAGGATCAACAAGTGTCCTCCCGGGCAGGCGGCGGCGGCATTGCGCAAGTCAACCCAAACCAAAGCACCGCGTGCGCTCGCACGACGCATGCACGACGCATGTGCGGCGTGCGAGAGGAGGAGGGAGGGGTGCGTATATTTTTAGTCGCCACCGCGACACACAGCACCCCTCCTTATCCCGGGCACATATGTGGCAAGGAAGAACCGGCAAGGGTGTCTGCGCAGCTGCGCAGAAGAGCTCGTGAAACCCGTGGCCGTGAAAGGTGCTGTGAAGGGTGCTGTGAAGG